>NW_025534983.1:90000-95000 GCF_020615455.1 Coregonus clupeaformis
AAGTTGTGGCAAAATGGCTTAAGGACAAGAAAGTCAAGGTATTGGAGTGGCCATCACAAAGCCCTGACCTCAATCCTATAGAAAATGTGTGGGCAGAACTGAAAAAGCGTGTGCGAGCAAGGAGGCCTACAAACCTGACTCAGTTACACCAGCTCTGTCATGAGGAATGGGCCAGAATTCACCCACATTATTGTGGGAAGCTTGTGGAAGGCTACCCGACACGTTTGACCCAAGTTTAACAATTTAAAGGCAATGCTGCCAAATACTAATTGAGTGCATGTAGACTTCTGACCCACTGGGAATGTGATGAAAGAAATCAAAGCTGAAATAAATCATTCTCTCTACTATTATTCTGACATTTCACATTCTTAAAATAAAGTGGTGATCCTAACTGACCTAAGACAGGGAATTTCTACTAGGATTAAATGTCAGGAATTGTGAAAAACTGAGTTTAAATGTATTTGGCTAAGGTGTATGTAAACTTCCGACTTCAACTGTACATGACAAGATTGAAAACAGTCCATATGAAGTCTTTATTTTCTGTTCTGTCTTTGTTTGTTTGTAGGTGAGCGTGGCAGCTAAGATGGCCCAGCGCATGTCATTTGGCTTCTATAAGTACAACAACATGGAGTTTGTCAGGATGAAGGGACCGCAGGGCAAAGGTCACGCTGAGATGGCAGTGAGCCGGGTCCCGACCGGAGACACCTCCCCCTGCGGCACAGAGGAGGACCTGGACTCACCCCTACACGGGAGGGTGGGTAGAGTACAGGCCGCACACACACACACACACACACACACCACACACACACACACACACACACGAGAAGGTTAGACACACACACACACACACAAGAAGATTAGACACACACACACACACACACACACGAGAAGGTTAGACACACACATGAGCCGGGTCCCGACCGGAGACACCTCCACTTCTATTCTGTAACTTGTGTGTGTGTGTGTGTGTGCTCGTGTGTGCTCGTGTGTGTGTGTGTGCTTGCGTTTACCACACAGGAAATAGACGATATATGATTGATTGTGTCTTCAGTCCCAGATGGTCTCCATGTCTGAGATACTGTCACCCTTTAACTGGCGTTTAGTCTGATGGCCACTAGAGTTGGGGACATCAGAGACTGGATTTAACTGAGGTTTAGTCTGATGGCCACTAGAGTTGGGGACATCAGAGACTGGATTTAACTGGCGTTTAGTCTGATGTTCACTAGAGTTGTGGACATCAGAGACTGGATTTAACTGAGGTTCTGATGGCCACTAGAGTTGTGGACATCAGAGACTGGATTTAACTGAGGTTCTGATGGCCATTAGAGTTGGGGACATCAGAGACTGGATTTAACTGAGGTTCTGATGGCCACTAGAGTTGGGGACATCAGAGACTGGATTTAACTGAGGTTCTGATGGCCACTAGAGTTGGGGACATCAGAGACTGGATTTAACTGGCGTTTAGTCTGATGGCCACTAGAGTTGGGGACATCAGAGACTGGATTTAACTGGCGTTTAGTCTGATGGCCACTAGAGTTGGGGACATCAGAGACTGGATTTAACTGGCGTTTAGTCTGATGTTCACTAGAGTTGTGGACATCAGAGACTGGATTTAACTGGCGTTTAGTCTGATGTTCACTAGAGTTGTGGACATCAGAGACTGGATTTAACTGGCGTTTAGTCTGATGTTCACTAGAGTTGTGGACATCAGAGACTGGATTTAACTGGCGTTTAGTCTGATGGCCACTAGAGTTGTGGACATCAGAGACTGGATTTAACTGAGGTTCTGATGTTCACTAGAGTTGTGGACATCAGAGACTGGATTTAACTGAGGTTCTGATGGCCATTAGAGTTGGGGACATCAGAGACTGGATTTAACTGAGGTTCTGATGTTCACTAGAGTTGTGGACATCAGAGACTGGATTTAACTGGCGTTTAGTCTGATGGCCACTAGAGTTGTGGACATCAGAGACTGGATTTAACTGAGGTTCTGATGGCCACTAGAGTTGGGGACATCAGAGACTGGATTTAACTGAGGTTCTGATGGCCACTAGAGTTGGGGACATCAGAGACTGGATTTAACTGAGGTTCTGATGTTCACTAGAGTTGGGGACATCAGAGACTGGATTTAACTGAGGTTCTGATGTTCACTAGAGTTGTGGACATCAGAGACTGGATTTAACTGAGGTTCTGATGGCCACTAGAGTTGGGGACATCAGAGACTGGATTTAACTGAGGTTCTGATGTTCACTAGAGTTGTGGACATCAGAGACTGGATTTAACTGAGGTTCTGATGTTCACTAGAGTTGGGGACATCAGAGACTGGATTTAACTGGCGTTTAGTCTGATGGCCACTAGAGTTGGGGACATCAGAGACTGGATTTAACTGAGGTTCTGATGTTCACTAGAGTTGGGGACATCAGAGACTGGATTTAACTGAGGTTCTGATGGCCACTAGAGTTGGGGACATCAGAGACTGGATTTAACTGGCGTTTAGTCTGATGGCCACTAGAGTTGTGGACATCAGAGACTGGATTTAACTGGCGTTTAGTCTGATGGCCACTAGAGTTGGGGACATCAGAGACTGGATTTAACTGAGGTTCTGATGTTCACTAGAGTTGTGGACATCAGAGACTGGATTTAACTGAGGTTCTGATGTTCACTAGAGTTGTGGACATCAGAGACTGGATTTAACTGGCGTTTAGTCTGATGGCCACTAGAGTTGGGGACATCAGAGACTGGATTTAACTGAGGTTCTGATGTTCACTAGAGTTGTGGACATCAGAGACTGGATTTAACTGAGGTTCTGATGTTCACTAGAGTTGTGGACATCAGAGACTGGATTTAACTGGCGTTTAGTCTGATGGCCACTAGAGTTGGGGACATCAGAGACTGGATTTAACTGGCGTTTAGTCTGATGGCCACTAGAGTTGGGGACATCAGAGACTGGATTTAACTGAGGTTCTGATGTTCACTAGAGTTGGGGACATCAGAGACTGAATTTAACTGGCGTTTAGTCTGATGGCCACTAGAGTTGTGGACATCAGAGACTGGATTTAACTGAGGTTCTGATGGCCACTAGAGTTGGGGACATCAGAGACTGGATTTAACTGGCGTTTAGTCTGATGGCCACTAGAGTTGGGGACATCAGAGACTGGATTTAACTGGCGTTTAGTCTGATGGCCACTAGAGTTGGGGACATCAGAGACTGGATTTAACTGGCGTTTAGTCTGATGTTCACTAGAGTTGTGGACATCAGAGACTGGATTTAACTGGCGTTTGGTCTGATGTTCACTAGAGTTGTGGACATCAGAGACTGGATTTAACTGAGGTTCTGATGTTCACTAGAGTTGTGGACATCAGAGACTGGATTTAACTGAGGTTCTGATGGCCACTAGAGTTGGGGACATCAGAGACTGGATTTAACTGAGGTTCTGATGTTCACTAGAGTTGGGGACATCAGAGACTGGATTTAACTGAGGTTCTGATGTTCACTAGAGTTGGGGACATCAGAGACTGGATTTAACTGAGGTTCTGATGGCCACTAGAGTTGGGGACATCAGAGACTGGATTTAACTGAGGTTCTGATGTTCACTAGAGTTGTGGACATCAGAGACTGGATTTAACTGAGGTTCTGATGTTCACTAGAGTTGGGGACATCAGAGACTGGATTTAACTGAGGTTCTGATGTTCACTAGAGTTGTGGACATCAGAGACTGGATTTAACTGAGGTTCTGATGTTCACTAGAGTTGGGGACATCAGAGACTGGATTTAACTGAGGTTCTGATGGCCACTAGAGTTGGGGACATCAGAGACTGGATTTAACTGGCGTTTAGTCTGATGGCCACTAGAGTTGTGGACATCAGAGACTGGATTTAACTGGCGTTTAGTCTGATGGCCACTAGAGTTGTGGACATCAGAGACTGGATTTAACTGAGGTTCTGATGTTCACTAGAGTTGTGGACATCAGAGACTGGATTTAACTGAGGTTCTGATGTTCACTAGAGTTGTGGACATCAGAGACTGGATTTAACTGGCGTTTAGTCTGATGGCCACTAGAGTTGGGGACATCAGAGACTGGATTTAACTGAGGTTCTGATGTTCACTAGAGTTGTGGACATCAGAGACTGGATTTAACTGAGGTTCTGATGTTCACTAGAGTTGTGGACATCAGAGACTGGATTTAACTGGCGTTTAGTCTGATGGCCACTAGAGTTGGGGACATCAGAGACTGGATTTAACTGGCGTTTAGTCTGATGGCCACTAGAGTTGGGGACATCAGAGACTGGATTTAACTGAGGTTCTGATGTTCACTAGAGTTGGGGACATCAGAGACTGAATTTAACTGGCGTTTAGTCTGATGGCCACTAGAGTTGTGGACATCAGAGACTGGATTTAACTGAGGTTCTGATGGCCACTAGAGTTGGGGACATCAGAGACTGGATTTAACTGGCGTTTAGTCTGATGGCCACTAGAGTTGGGGACATCAGAGACTGGATTTAACTGGCGTTTAGTCTGATGGCCACTAGAGTTGGGGACATCAGAGACTGGATTTAACTGGCGTTTAGTCTGATGTTCACTAGAGTTGTGGACATCAGAGACTGGATTTAACTGGCGTTTAGTCTGATGTTCACTAGAGTTGTGGACATCAGAGACTGGATTTAACTGAGGTTCTGATGGCCATTAGAGTTGGGGACATCAGAGACTGGATTTAACTGAGGTTCTGATGTTCACTAGAGTTGTGGACATCAGAGACTGGATTTAACTGAGGTCCTGATGGCCACTAGAGTTGGGGACATCAGAGACTGGATTTAACTGAGGTTCTGATGTTCACTAGAGTTGGGGACATCAGAGACTGGATTTAACTGAGGTCCTGATGGCCACTAGAGTTGGGGACATCAGAGACTGGATTTAACTGAGGTTCTGATGTTCACTAGAGTTGTGGACATCAGAGACTGGATTTAACTGGCGTTTAGTCTGATGTTCACTAGAGTTGGGG
>NW_025534983.1:102500-130902 GCF_020615455.1 Coregonus clupeaformis
ACTTCCCCTTGACCCGTCATAGAGAAGAGGAGCCATTATGGACTTCCCCTTGACCCGTCATAGAGAAGAGGGAACCATTATGGACTTCCCCTTGACCCGTCATAGAGAAGAGGGACCCATTATGGACTTCCCCTTGACCCGTCATAGAGAAGAGGGAACCATTATGGACTTCCCCTTGACCCGTCATAGAGAAGAGGGAGCCATTATGGACTTCTCCTGTCCTGGAAATGACTGTTGACTGCTCATTTCTTTTTTTATGTTATTGTAAACTGCTGACTGATTTTTGTTGTTGTCTGTCATCAGATATCCTGGAGGTGAGACAAAAGCCCATCCTGATGACATAGCAGATCAGATCAGAGCTCCAGTCCTCCTCTAACTGCCCCAGAGGCCAGAGCCTCCCTACCAAGAGCCTACCTGCATCAGGCCCTGACTGACACCACTACAACCCAGTGGCGAGATGGAGAACTACAGCAACACTACCGCCATCTGGTGGTGACATGGAGGAATTACAGCGACACTACCGCCATCTGGTGGTGGCATGGAGGAATTACAGCGACACTACCGCCATCTGGTGGTGACATGGTTACAGCGACACTACCGCCATCTGGTGGTGGCATGGAAGAATTACAGCGACACTACCGCCATCTGGTGGTGACATGAACTACACCATCTGGTGGTGACATGGCAGGATTACAGCAACACTACCACCATCTGGTGTTGACATGGAGGAATTACAGCGACACTACCACCATCTGGTGTCGACATGGAGGAATTACAGCGACACTACCGCCATCTGGTGGTGACATGTAGGAATTACAGCGACACTACCGCCATCTGGTGGTGACATGGAGGAATTACAGCGACACTACCACCATCTGGTGGTGACATGGCAGGATTACAGCAACACTACCACCAGGTGGCGATTCAGAGAACTACAACCAAACCTGGCGTCAACGGCTAGCGATGACTTAAAGGGAAACCTTTTGTAACAGTGAAAACCAGCCAATCAAAAAGTGCCTCTTCCCTCTGTCATGTCCCTGCTCGATGAGGATTCGCAGGTGGGTGCGAGGCGGTCGCCAGGGAAACGGGCATAGCAACACATCCTGGGACACGCCTGTCCTTCAGAATCACATGATCACGAAGTGAAGCGCCATTGGCTGAACTCTGACCTGGAACGAAAAGGATTTAGAATGTCTCTTGGACAAATCTAAAATGGATCCCTATTCCCTGTATAGTGCACTGACTCTGACCCAAAGCCCTGTAGTGCTCTATAAAGGGAATAGGGTTCTATTTTGGACAACGCCTCTGTTGTCTTGTAAATATCTTGCTGCTTAACTACTCACTGATAAGCCTAGAGAAAGGTTACGCTTCATTCTGACGGAACATAAAGCTTCTCTCTGTTTTGCTGTTGCGTGTTTTTGGTTTCTTTCTCCATCACTGTGTGGTGGTGGGGGAAGGTTGAAGGGATTGTGTGTCTACAACGTTTTATAGGTCCCAGGCCTTTGGTGATGTGCTGCCTGTGGTCTTCAGCGCACCACTTCAGCGTTACTCTGAGGCCCAAATGGCACCCTAGTCCCTGTATTGACCAGGGCTATAGTATATAGGAAATAGGGTGCCGTTTTGGGACGCGGTCTTGAGTATCTATTAAGTTTACTCTACAGTTTTAAATGTGACTTTTTAACTTTCAACAGGAAACTTAAAATGATGATCCGTATAAAAAAAGACTTGGAAATTCACACACACCTATCAAAGACTGGAGAAATATCAGGATTTTCCTCAGCACTAGAACAAGATGGCTGAATATAGAAACCCAGGGCCTGCTGATACTCAGCGTTAGTAACCGTAACCAACACAACTCTGCGCAGGGATACTAAAGCCTGTTGATACCTGGTGTAACCTCGTCCCCAGGCTCCCATTGCTGTCGCACAGAGCCTGGTAACGGTGTGGGACTGTCTAGAAACTTTAAGGCTGTAACGTAACAAAATGTGGAAAAAGTCAAGGGGTCTGAATACTTTCCGAATGCACTGTAGATCAGGAAACACTCTGGGCTCCAGGAAAACAATTTTAAGATAGTATCGATATTTTAATTGTATTTTGGTGGTGGGAATGGGCTTCCATATGTATCAGATGGGTTAGGGTTAATCAAAATAAATGTTACACCACATTAACCATAATATTTTGGGAAGACCAGTTGATTCTAAATTCCGGCATATAAAGTTTGTGAAAACTATTTCTAAGATACTTACAGATTTTCCTAACTCGCGTCGTTGAACCCCCTAAGCTAGCATATGGAATTGTTTTAAAGATGGTCAACCCTAAAGTCCACAATACAAAGGGGAGGTTCTAAGGGTTGGACTAGATGCTGATGGACTGAGAGATCAGCCAATTAAAACCGGTGGCTGTTTTCACCACTCCTGCCACAGACTCCCATTCAAGTTCCATTCTGAGGAGAGAGAGAGAGACAGAGAGAGAGACACATAGAGAGAGGGAGGAGGGGAGAGAGAGAGCGAGAGACAGAGAGGGAGAGACAGAGAGGGAGAGACAGAGAGAGAGACAGAGATGAGAGAGAGAGGGAGGGGGTAGACAGAGACAGAGAGACAGAGAGAGACAGAGACAGAGAGAGAGAAAGAGAGACAGAGAGAGAGACAGAGAGAGAGAGCGAGAGAGAGCCGGCTGGTTGATGAGATTACACCTGGCGCATAGAGGGATGGACCAGGAAATCTGTTCACGATGCGGAAACACTGTGGACGGATACGAGACGCATTTTAATACCATGTGTAGATGCAACGGATAAAATGTGGGCACAATCAGAACGTGAACCTAGATCAGGACAAGGGACGGCAGTTAGCACCAGGTATAAACAGGGCCGATGTGTGAATGACCCCTGACCCCTCCTTCCTAAGCACTGTTGGAATGCTTCAGACATGCATCCTCCCATCCTACCTGCCTTGAAGTAATCACAGATCTCCAATTGGTTGGATAGGTGCAAGCCTCACACAACTCAATCTTGATCAACTCGTCGTCTGTTTCTGATTTATTTTTAATCGTGTGTAGTGAGGCGAGAAAACGTGCACCCCTTGAGGTCCGCAGGGTCAGGATTGGGCAACGCTGGCTTACACCTATCCAATCACTTAAGAGCTGTGATTACCTCAAGGGAACCAGAAAGGATGGACACATTTCTTCCGTATTTCAACTGGGCTCCTCTCTGTTCCCTCAAGCCTTAAAACCATTAATGTAACATAAAAGCTTTAGTCAATGTTCGTTTAGTTAGTTAAGATTCCCCACTTCTCTGTTGTATCATTTCTCCCCGTTACTAGATGCTGACGACAACGTTACATTAACCACTCAGACGTCAGTACCAGCAGCAGAGTTCTCCATGCTGTTTCCTGTAGTTTGGCCATCTGGTTGTATTGGTCAGAGTCTTCACAGAGACTCAGTTGGTTTTGCTCACGTCTTTTCCTCTTTTTTAAAAAGGTCAAAAGGTACTCGAGGGGAGGAAACAAGTGTGCTTGTATGAAATGAATCTCCTTCTCCTTCAGACAGATTATGTTTACAGAGGAATCTCTAAATGTGTAAAGTTATAACACATTTAGCTAGTTGTGCCAGACATTTTCTAGGTCAAAAGGTCACCAGCGTATCTTTTCTAAACGTGCGCATGCTTTTCTCCTCAGAGAAAACAGCAGATTCAAAGACTGATATCAAAACACTTCCTGGCGGGACTCTGGTAGGATACAGTTGTGCTTCCTTGGTGGGAAGAAGCTTTGAGGAGAGGACACTCCTCTGTTCAACTATTAACCCATTCACTCTCCAGGGTTTTTTCTGGATCAAAAAGGGGCTTAGGTGGTAGGCGTGGCAATGGACGTGACTGGATTCTAGAGAACATTTGAGGCCTCCCATCTTGTCGGTGTAGAGATACAAAATAAATCAGCCAATGTCCTGCAATTCTACACATTGCTCCATGGAGCTGAGAGAAATTCTTTATTTTAAAGCCAATTTCCTGAGATTCTACATATTCTGGAGCAGAGAGGAAATGTGGCAGTTTTAAAGCTCATTTCCTGTAATTCTATACATTTCGCCATGGCTAATGCTGTGTTCATTTGCTCAAACATAAAATCAATACTGCTAAATTTGTTTTTGGAATTTAATTCTCCCTCACTGACTAGCTTTTATTTTGGCGATTGTTCTCAAAGATTTTTTTATAATCTTTCCCTACATACTTTGTGGTTTTAGTAGTTTAAGTTTACACTGAAGGTGGTTATCCATCCCGAAAATGTATTTTTTTAAAACTGTTTGGACGGACTTGGGTGGGACACCTAAGGATTTCAACGACAGAAAAATCCCTGCACTCTCCTACATATGGCGAATACCTTTTCGGTTTCCGGGTGGGGTTGAGAATCACTCCTGGCAGAGTGGTTTCAGAGAGAAGCCTGTCCCGTCACACTGAAACAGACCGGCCAGTCCTGGCAGAGTCCAGCAGGCTCTCTGGCCGTAGAGAGAAGCCTGTCCCGTCTCAGTATTTTACTGCTATGTAGTTGAAATGAGGGTTGAATGTATCCGCTCTGTTCAAATGGTCTGTCCCAAATAGAACCCTATTTCCTATATAGAGCCCTGGTCTAAAGTAGTGCACTATATAGGGAATAGGGTGCCATTCTCTGGTCTAAAGTAGTGCACTATATAGGGAATAGGGTGCCATTCTCTGGTCTAAAGTAGTGCACTATATAGGGAATAGGGTGCCATTCTCTGGTCTAAAGTAGTGCACTATATAGGGAATAGGGTGCCATTCTCTGGTCTAAAGTAGTGCACTATATAGGGAATAGGGTGCCATTCTCTGGTCTAAAGTAGTGCACTATATAGGGAATAGGGTACCATTCTCTGGTCTAAAGTAGTGCACTATATAGGGAATAGGGTGCCATTCTCTGGTCTAAAGTAGTGCACTATATAGGGAATAGGGTGCCATTCTCTGGTCTAAAGTAGTGCACTACGTAGGGAATAGGGTGCCATTCTCTGGTCTAAAGTAGTGCACTATATAGGGAATAGGGTGCCATTCTCTGGTCTAAAGTAGTGCACTATATAGGGAATAGGGTGCCATTCTCTGGTCTAAAGTAGTGCACTATATAGGGAATAGGGTGCCATTCTCTGGTCTAAAGTAGTGCACTATATAGGGAATAGGGTGCCATTCTCTGGTCTAAAGTAGTGCACTATATAGGGAATAGGGTGCCATTCTCTGGTCTAAAGTAGTGCACTATATAGGGAATAGGGTGCCATTCTCTGGTCTAAAGTAGTGCACTATATAGGGAATAGGGTGCCATTCTCTGGTCTAAAGTAGTGCACTATATAGGGAATAGGGTGCCATTCTCTGGTCTAAAGTAGTGCACTATATAGGGAATAGGGTGCCATTCTCTGGTCTAAAGTAGTGCACTATATAGGGAATAGGGTGCCATTCTCTGGTCTAAAGTAGTGCACTATATAGGGAATAGGGTGCCATTCTCTGGTCTAAAGTAGTGCACTATATAGGGAATAGGGTGCCATTCTCTGGTCTAAAGTAGTGCACTATATAGGGAATAGGGTGCCATTCTCTGGTCTAAAGTAGTGCACTATATAGGGAATAGGGTGCCATTCTCTGGTCTAAAGTAGTGCACTATATAGGGAATAGGGTGCCATTCTCTGGTCTAAAGTAGTGCACTATATAGGGAATAGGGTGCCATTCTCTGGTCTAAAGTAGTGCACTATATAGGGAATAGGGTGCCATTCTCTGGTCTAAAGTAGTGTACTATATAGGGAATAGGGTGCCATTCTCTGGTCTAAAGTAGTGCACTATATAGGGAATAGGGTGCCATTCTCTGGTCTAAAGTAGTGTACTATATAGGGAATAGGGTGCCATTCTCTGGTCTAAAGTAGTGCACTATATAGGGAATAGGGTGCCATTCTCTGGTCTAAAGTAGTGTACTATATAGGGAATAGGGTGCCATTCTCTGGTCTAAAGTAGTGCACTATATAGGGAATAGGGTGCCATTCTCTGGTCTAAAGTAGTGCACTATATAGGGAATAGGGTGCCATTCTCTGGTCTAAAGTAGTGCACTATATAGGGAATAGGGTGCCATTCTCTGGTCTAAAGTAGTGCACTATATAGGGAATAGGGTGCCATTCTCTGGTCTAAAGTAGTGCACTATATAGGGAATAGGGTGCCATTCTCTGGTCTAAAGTAGTGCACTATATAGGGAATAGGGTGCCATTCTCTGGTCTAAAGTAGTGTACTATATAGGGAATAGGGTGTCATTCTCTGGTCTAAAGTAGTGCACTATATAGGGAATAGGGTGCCATTCTCTGGTCTAAAGTAGTGCACTATATAGGGAATAGGGTGCCATTCTCTGGTCTAAAGTAGTGCACTATATAGGGAATAGGGTGCCATTCTCTGGTCTAAAGTAGTGCACTATATAGGGAATAGGGTGCCATTCTCTGGTCTAAAGTAGTGCACTATATAGGGAATAGGGTGCCATTTGGGACGCTGCCATCAAACTGCTTTAACTACTACTACCAAAAAATACAATTTTTGCAGAGTTACAATTACATTATTACAGATCCAATATTCCATTATTCCAGATCCATTATTCCATTATTACAGATCCATTATTCCAGATCCGATCCTTTTCAGAACATTTTGGAACCTTGTTTATTACTCTTCTGCTTCTCTTGGAACTAGAGGCCCCTGCCTGTCTGTCTGTCTGCCTGTCCCCTGTCTGTCTGTCTGTCTGCCTGTCCCCTGCGGGAATGACACCGTTCCCAATGCTTCTTTACCCACGTTGGTTTTTGTATCAACAGACAGTAGATGTGTATGTTAGGACCATACTTCTGTATCATTAGAAAATACCAGTCTGTATTTACATTTCCCTGTACTGATAAATACTCATTAAAAGAAAATACCAGGCTGTATACTGATAAATACACATTAGCAGAAAATACTGTGGAAGTGTCATTTCTTTCCCTCAGGCCCATTAGTCATGGATCACCAGAGGTACACTGTGTTCATATTCTGACCCAAATAGCACCGGATTCCCTTCATAGTTCTACGTTTGACAGGTCAGACCCTTCTTCAAGGTATGAGATGCATTTAAAGGCAAGTCTGGTAAATATTTCAGTGTTCACCTCAACCGACAGTGCCAAGAAAAAAAACAAGTGGTACCTGTCGAATTGTTTATGGATTTATTCCCCAATCAATCAATCAATGACTACAAATGTATCAAGACAGGCAATGGCTGCGTGCCTCACCTCAGTGACTTCAGGTCATACAAAAGGACACTTGGAAAACAACCAAACAGCATCTTTCACACCAACTGACGCCTTGTTGAAAACACACAGCCCTTCCCTGCCTCCAAAATGGCTCCCGACGTAGTGACTACCTTCGACCATCTCCAGCTCGCTCACTAGCTCCGGCTGGGTGTTCGTGTGACCTGTGTTTTCCCACAAGGCATCAACACTGCTAAATTAAAATTGGTTTTTGAAACCGACAAAACACATGTAAAGAAAAATCTCACTCCAGCACAACATATTTCGATTTATCTTCTACAATAAATACAGTCTTACAAAAGCAAAAACGTCTGAACACACATTCAGTATAAACACAGACGGGACACTGGGTTTACAGAGTAAAAGGTGGAAACTAACTAGATGCCGTTGGGGGTTATCTAGTCAAAACTGACCCAGTCTTACATTTAACATAAAGGGCAGCAGACAAAATGGCACCCTACACCCTATATAGTGCACTAGTGTATCCCTATATAGTGCACTAGTGTATCCCTATATAGTGCACTAGTGTATCCCTATATAGTGCACTAGTGTATCCCTATATAGTGCACTAGTGTATTATTATAGGGGATAGGGTGCCATTTGGGATGAAACCTCAACACACCCTTCAAAAAACACTGGTTTGCTCATTGTGTTATCCCCAGAGAGCTGCTCATTGTGTTATCCCCAGAGAGCTGCTCATTGTGTTATCCCCAGAGAGCTGCTCATTGTGTTATCCCCAGAGAGCCGACAGAGCAGGTAGAAAGATACTCCCAGTTCATACTAGTCTTCCACACTTTTGTTAAATCACTTCCCTCGCCCACACAACCAGAAGAACCAAATCATAACAGTAGATCGCTATCCGTTAAATATCTGAAATTTTTAAAAACAGCCTGCTTCCCTCTCCTCCTCCTCCTCATCTTGAATTAAACAATAGCAGCAGTATTCAATCTTGACGGAATGTTACTGAATCCCACAATAACATGAATATGGGTCATTCAACGAGTCTTATGACAGTTAGGAGCAAAACCGTGGAGCCCACTGACCTTTCACAGTCCTACGATGAACCATCTTTTCTAACTTCAACTAAAAATGTGTTGTTACACAACGCATGCAAATAAAACATTTCATTTCAACGGGCACATGTACGTCTAGTCCAGGTGTGTCTCTGTGTGACAGTACGTCTAGTCCAGGTGTCTCTCTGTGTGACAGTACGTGTAGTCCAGGTGTCTCTCTGTGTGACAGTACGTCTAGTCCAGGTGTGTCTCTGTGTGACAGTGCGTCTAGTCCAGGTGTGTCTCTGTGTGACAGTACGTCTAGTCCAGGTGTGTCTCTGTGTGACAGTACGTCTAGTCCAGGTGTGTCTCTGTGTGACAGTACGTCTAGTCCAGGTGTGTCTCTCTGTGTGACAGTACGTCTAGTCCAGGTGTCTCTCTGTGTGACAGTACGTCTAGTCCAGGTGTGTCTCTCTGTGTGACAGTACGTCTAGTCCAGGTGTGTCTCTCTGTGTGACAGTACGTCTAGTCAAGGTGTCTCTCTGTGTGACAGTACGTCTAGTCCAGGTGTCTCTCTGTGTGACAGTACGTCTAGTCCAGGTGTGTCTCTGTGTGACAGTACGTCTAGTCCAGGTGTGTCTCTGTGTGACAGTACGTCTAGTCCAGGTGTGTGAAGATAAAAGGGGTATAGGACTGGGATATAGGGGCATAGGACTGGGGTATAGGGGTATAGGACTGGGGTATAGGGGTATAGGACTGGGGTGGAGGGGTATAGGACTGGGATGGAGGGGCATAGGACTGGGGTATAGGGGTATTGGACTGGGGTAGAGGGGTATAGGACTGGGGTAGAGGGGCATAGGACTGGGGTAGAGGGGTATAGGACTGGGGTATAGGACTGGGGTATAGGGGTATAGGACTGGGGCATAGGGGTATAGGACTGGGGTATAGGACTGGGGTATAGGGGTATAGGACTGGGGCATAGGGGTATAGGACTGGGGTGGAGGGGTATAGGACTGGGATGGAGGGGCATAGGACTGGGGTATAGGGGTATAGGACTGGGGCATAGGGGTATAGGACTGGGGTGGAGGGGTATAGGACTGGGATGGAGGGGCATAGGACTGGGGTATAGGGGTATTGGACTGGGGTAGAGGGGTATAGGACTGGGGTAGAGGGGCATAGGACTGGGGTAGAGGGGTATAGGACTGGGGTGGAGGGGTATAGGACTGGGATATAGGACTGGGATATAGGACTGGGGTATAGGGGTATAGGACTGGGGCATAGGGGTATAGGACTGGGGTATAGGACTGGGGTATAGGGGTATAGGACTGGGGCATAGGGGTATAGGACTGGGGTATAGGACTGGGGTATAGGGGTATAGGACTGGGATATAGGGGCATAGGACTGGGGTATAGGGGGTATAGGACTGGGGTATAGGGGGTATAGGACTGGGGTATAGGCGGGGTATAGGACTGGGGTATAGGGGTATAGGACTGGGGCATAGGGGTATAGGACTGGGGTATAGGACTGGGGTAGAGGGGTATAGGACTGGGGGGTATAGGACTGGGGTATAGGACTGGGGATAGAGGGGTATAGGACTGGGGGTATAGGACTGGGGTATAGGACTGGGGGTATAGGACTGGGGTATAGGACGGGGTATAGGACTGGGGTATAGGACTGGGGGTATAGGGGGTATAGGACTGGGGTATAGGGGTATAGGACTGGGGTATAGGGGGTATAGGACTGGGGTAGAGGGGTATAGGACTGGGGTATAGGGGTATAGGACTGGGGGTATAGGGGTATAGGACTGGGGTATAGGGGTATAGGACTGGGGTATAGGGGTATAGGACTGGGGTATAGGGGTATAGGACTGGGGTATAGGGGTATAGGACTGGGGTATAGGACTGGGGTATAGGGGTATAGGACTGGGGCATAGGGGTATAGGACTGGGGTATAGGACTGGGGTATAGGGGTATAGGACTGGGGCATAGGGGTATAGGACTGGGGTGGAGGGGTATAGGACTGGGATGGAGGGGCATAGGACTGGGGTATAGGGGTATTGGACTGGGGTAGAGGGGTATAGGACTGGGGAAGAGGGGCATAGGACTGGGGTAGAGGGGTATAGGACTGGGGTGGAGGGGTATAGGACTGGGGTATAGGGGTATAGGACTGGGATGGAGGGGCTAGGGGTATAGGACTGGGGTATAGGGGTATAGGACTGGGGTATAGGGGTATAGGACTGGGATGGAGGGGCTAGGGGTATTGGACTGGGGTAGAGGGGTATAGGACTGGGGTAGAGGGGCATAGGACTGGGGTAGAGGGGTATAGGACTGGGGTGGAGGGGTATAGGACTGGGGTATAGGGGTATAGGACTGGGGTATAGGGGTATAGGACTGGGGTATAGGACTGGGGTATAGGGGTATAGGACTGGGGTATAGGGGTATAGGACTGGGGTATAGGGGTATAGGACTGGGGTATAGGGGTATAGGACTGGGGTAGAGGGGTATAGGACTGGGGTAGAGGGGTATAGGACTGGGGTATAGGGGTATAGGACTGGGGTATAGGACTGGGGGTATAGGGGTATAGGACTGGGGTATAGGGGTATAGGACTGGGGTATAGGGGTATAGGACTGGGATGGAGGGGCTAGGGGTATAGGACTGGGGTATAGGGGTATAGGACTGGGGTATAGGACTGGGATGGAGGGGCTAGGGGTATAGGACTGGGGTATAGGGGTATAGGACTGGGGTATAGGACTGGGGTATAGGACTGGGGTATAGGGGTATAGGACTGGGGTATAGGACTGGGGTATAGGGGCATAGGACTGGGATATAGGGGTATAGGACTGGGGTATAGGACTGGGATATAGGGGTATAGGACTGGGGTATAGGGGCATAGGACTGGGGTATAGGGGCATAGGACTGGGATATAGGACTGGGATATAGGACTGGGATATAGGACTGGGGTATAGGACTGGGGTGGAGGGGCATAGGACTGGGGTATAGGGGCATAGGACTGGGGTATAGGGGTATAGGACTGGGGTAGAGGGGTATAGGACTGGGGTAGAGGGGTATAGGACTGGGGTATAGGGGTATAGGACTGGGGTATAGGACTGGGGTATAGGACTGGGGTATAGGGGGTATAGGACTGGGGTATAGGGGTATAGGACTGGGGTATAGGGGCATAGGACTGGGGTATAGGGGCATAGGACTGGGGGATATAGGACTGGGGTATAGGACTGGGGTATAGGGACTGGGGTGGATGGGGCTAGGGGTATAGGACTGGGGTATAGGGGCATAGGACTGGGGTATAAGGGGTATAGGACTGGGGTATAGGGGTATAGGACTGGGGTATAAGGGGTATAGGACTGGGGTATAGGCTGGGGGTATAGGACTGGGGTATAGGGGGGTATAGGACTGGGTATAGGACTGGGGTATAGGACTGGGGTATAGGGGGTATAGGACTGGGGTATAGGACTGGGGTATAGGACTGGGGTATAGGGGTATAGGACTGGGGTATAGGGGTATAGGACTGGGGGTATAGGGGTATAGGACTGGGGTATAGGGGTATAGGACTGGGGTATAGGGGGAGGGTATAGGACTGGGGTATAGGGGTATAGGACTGGGGGTATAGGACTGGGGTGGGATAGGGGTATAGGACTGGGGTATAGGGGTATAGGACTGGGGTATAGGGGTATAGGACTGGGGTATAGGGGGGTATAGGACTGGGGTATAGGGGTATAGGACTGGGGTATAGGGGTATAGGGGTATATGGGGTATAGGACTGGGGTATAGGGGTATAGGACTGGGGTATAGGGGTATAGGACTGGGGTATAGGGGTATAGGACTGGGGTATAGGGGTATAGGACTGGGGTATAGGGGTATAGGACTGGGGTATAGGGGTATAGGACTGGGGTATAGGACTGGGGTATAGGGGTATAGGACTGGGGTATAGGGTATAGGACTGGGGTATAGGGGTATAGGACTGGGGTATAGGACTGGGGTATAGGGGGTATAGGACTGGTATAGGGGTATAGGACTGGGGGTATAGGACTGGGGTATAGGGGGGTATAGGACTGGGATGGGGGGGCTAGGAGAATAGGACTGGGATATAGGTTTGGACCTGTGGTTAGTTGATAGGGAGAAGGTTTGAGTGGAGTTTGAGCCTGTATCACACCCCCCCAGGGGCGAGTCCCCTAAACTTTCTTCTCCTCCAGTATGTTGTGCAGTTCATCAGCGTCCTCTGCTGTCTTCACCCTGATGAGCATGGCGACAGGGTTGGTAGGGTTGCTGTGGTCCACCACAGGGTTAGGAACACATACCACCATAACGTTGTTCTTCCCCATCCTGGAACACGGTATGGAGGCCTGGACCATGATGTTCAACAGGATGTTACCTGGAGGAGAGAGAGAGAGGGTTGTTATTGACGAGGCCTGGACCATGATGTTCAACAGGATGTTACCTGGAGGAGAGAGAGAGGTGATTGGGAGGCCTGGCGTGTTCAACAGGATGTTACCTGGAGAGGGGGTGAGGCCTGGACCATGATGTTCAACAGGATGTTACCTGGAGGAGAGAGAGAGAGGGTTGTTATTGACGAGGCCTGGACCATGATGTTCAACAGGATGTTACCTGGAGGAGAGAGAGAGAGGGTTGTTATTGACGAGGCCTGGACCATGATGTTCAACAGGATGTTACCTGGAGGAGAGAGAGAGAGGGTTGTTATTGACGAGGCCTGGACCATGATGTTCAACAGGATGTTACCTGGAGGAGAGAGAGAGAGGGTTGTTGTTGACGAGGCCTGGACCATGATGTTCAACAGGATGTTACCTGGAGGAGAGAGAGAGATAGAGGGTTGTTATTGACGAGGCCTGGACCATGATGTTCAACAGGATGTTACCTGGAGGAGAGGGTTGTTGTTGACGAGGCCTGATGTGGAATAGAGTTCCATGTAGTCATGGCTCTATGTAGTACTGTGCGCCTCCCATAGTCTGTTCTGGACTTGGGAACTGTGAAGAGACCTCTGGTGGCATGTCTTGTGGGGTATGCAATGGGTGTCTGAGCTGTGTGCTAGTCGTTTAAAACAGACAGCTCGGTGCTTTCAACCGCTCACAAATAGTGATGAAGTCAATCTCTCCTCCACTTTGAGCCAGGAGGGATTGACATGCTTTCTCTCTGTAATGTTTTCTCTCTGTGTACATCCAAGGGCCATCTGTGCTGCCCTGTTCTGAGCCAATTATAATTTTCCTAAGTCCCTCTTTGTGGCACCTGACCACACGACTGAACAGTAGTCCAGGGGCGACAAAACTAGGGCCTGTAGGACCTGCCTTGTTGATAGTGTTGTTAAGAAGGCAGAGCAGCGCTTTATTATGGACAGACTTCTCCCCATCTTAGCTACTGTTGCATCAATATGTTTTGACCATGACAGTTTACAATCCAGGGTTACTCCAAGCAGTTCAGTCACCTCAACTTGCTCAATTTCCACATGATTTATTACAAGAGTTAGTTGATGTTTACACGGGGGAAATTCATTTGGTCTGACATTCTATACAAAAAAAAAAAAAGCCATTAAAAACAACATGTGAGTCCACAATTCTTGGGTGACATTAATGATTCACAGTGTGAGTAACCCTTCTCCACTGGGGAGGGATGAGTCTGCAGATATCCCCAGTACTGTAATACCTCCGTGTGGCCACTAGAGGGAGGAGAGGAGTGTTTAGTAAACTCCTCACATCGTCTACAGCTCCACAGCAGCAGCCGAAACAGGAGACAGAAGCACCAGGACACAGAAACCCACCAGGGGCTGGTCTCCCCAGCACAGCCTTAGTATTGGGCCACCAGGGGCTGGTCTCCCCAGCACAGCCTTAGTATTGGGCCAGCAGGGGCTGGTCTCCCCAGCACAGCCTTAGTATTGGGCCACCAGGGGCTGGTCTCCCCAGCACAGCCTTAGTATGGGGCCAGCGGGCAAAAACACTTCAAATCGGTAGAGATTTGTCAAACCGTGAGGTGCATAAAGTGAATCGGACGTCATGATTGCAAAGATAACACATTAAAAACCCTCCTTATCCTATTGCTACATTTAGAAAAAGACAAAAATATGCTGATGTCATTTTACAGGAGCCTCCGTAGTGTACATCACACAATGTTTTGCGGATATTTCTACATACAGTTGTCAAATATATTGGCTCCCTTGCATTTTACAACGGAGCACAACGTTCTCTTCTCAATGCTGGTTGAATGGCTATTTTTTAACCCTGTAGGCACCTGCAATTTACCACAGGCAGCGTTTCCCCTAGGATTTATTTCAGCAGCGGCGGCGGTGCACTGCCACTAGCATTAGCCCAACGACATGCTAGGTGTTCCATAGACTTACAATCATTGAGCCGACGACTACACATTTAAAAAGCGCCTCCGCAGAAATATCTCATTTTTTGCAGCGGTGGCAACAATGAATGAATATAAGGGGAAACGCCAGCAGGTGAGAAATGAAAAACAACTTGCCTACAACCAAAATAATTGATTTCCCCTCTACCAGTTAGTCTAGTCATGGTCTCTAGGTAAGGTTTAAACAGATTTAATAAAAAGGTAAGGTTTGATAAGGTTTAATAACGTACCCAGGTTAGTGTCAGCGCGGACTATCAGCTGAGTCTTTCCCTCTGGGGTTGTTTTCAGATGCAGCGTTCCAACTCCCTTCTCCTTGAACTCAGTCTCTTTTTTATAGAACAGTTTACACCTGGAACACACATGAGATTCACATGGAAGAAACACATTTCTGAACAACATTGGAAGTGTGTAACAAATACAAAAAACAGCAAAGCATGCGAAATAATTGAATAATTTACTGTTTCATAAAGCCTAGAATAATTGTACAATTCGTTACGTTATCTAATATATAGCCAGTCTTTTCCAGCGAGTTGAAAAGGTTTTGAAGCAACGCACCGTTAAAATATAACACTGCAGAATGTTTGGCGAATGTGAATCATGATACATTCCATTGGATAATTTCCAAGACGTCTCTATAAACCAGATCCTACAGAGTTACATAACCCTATTTTAAGATGTTTCTGGAAAATGCTGGAAACCCAGACATACTTCTTAGAGTAGAAGGCATCAGACTCCTTGATCTCTTGGACTTCAACTTTGGGTGGTTCATCAGACTCCTCTCCATTCTCCTCTACGGGGTGACAAGGAAGAGGGATGGACAGACGTTACGGAGAGCAGGCAACATTGTCCAATCTTATTTCATTTTTTAAAATAACCAAATGTAAAGATTAAACAAAAACACATGGTCTAAATCCACTTTACACTAAAGAATATTTACAATATTGACTATTTTCCAGAATGACTTTCCATGTGAGCTCAGCCCCCTGAAAGTGACATCTAATAAAAAGAGGTTTAATCTCCAGGATTAAAAACCAATACAACCTTCAAATATCATTAACGCCAGATAAAATGGTAAAACATTATGGTTTACCAATATTGCAGAGTGAAGGTTTATCATAATTCTGATGAAATGTACTAAACTATCATCATAGTTGTTTTTCCAACATGTTTCACAAAACAATGTTGACAATAAACCAGGAAATGTAAATAGTATAAAAGTAATCCTTCTACCCACTCCAAAAAATATATAAAACATTTTTAAAAAGATTTGTAAAGTGGTTATCCCACTGGCTATAAGGTGAATGCACCAATTTGTAAGTTGCTCTGGATAAGAGCATCTGCTAAATGACGTAAATGTAAATGTAATATTTGTCTCACCATTTTTTATAATGATTTAGCCTACAGAAAATGTATTCATGAATCTAGTCAATAAAAACTATTTATCCTCTGTCTGTATTCTGGCTATGTGGTGTCCATCACTAGTAGCACCATATAACCAGGTAACATTCTGGGTGTGTTGTCCATCACTAGCAGAACCATATAACCAGGTAACATTCTGGGTGTGGTGTCCATCACTAGCAGAACCATATAACCAGGTAACATTCTGGGTGTGGTGTCCATCACTAGCAGCACCATATAACCAGGTAACATTCTGGGTGTGTCCATCACTAGCAGCACCATATAACCAGGTAACATTCTGGGTGTGGTGTCCATCACTAGCAGCACCATATAACCAGGTAACATTCTGGGTGTGGTGTCCATCACTAGCAGCACCATATAACCAGGTAACATTCTGGGTGTGTTGTCCATCACTAGCAGCACCATATAACCAGGTAACATTCTGGGTGTGTCCATCACTAGCAGCACCATATAACCAGGTAACATTCTGGGTGTGTTGTCCATCACTAGCAGCACCATATAACCAGGTAACATTCTGGGTGTGTTGTCCATCACTAGCAGCACCATATAACCAGGTAACATTCTGGGTGTGTCCATCACTAGCAGCACCATATAACCAGGTAACATTCTGGGTGTGTCCATCACTAGCAGCACCATATAACCAGGTAACATTCTGGGTGTGTCCGTCACTAGTAGCACCATATAACCAGGTAACATTCTGGGTGTGTCCATCACTAGTAGCACCATATAACCAGGTAACATTCTGGGTGTGGTGTCCATCACTAGCAGCACCATATAACCAGGTAACATTCTGGGTGTGGTGTCCATCACTAGCAGCACCATATAACCAGGTAACATTCTGGGTGTGTCCATCACTAGCAGCACCATATAACCAGGTAACATTCTGGGTGTGGTGTCCATCACTAGCAGCACCATATAACCAGGTAACATTCTGGGTGTGTCCGTCACTAGCAGCACCATATAACCAGGTAACATTCTGGGTGTGTCCATCACTAGCAGCACCATATAACCAGGTAACATTCTGGGTGTGTCCATCACTAGCAGCACCATATAACCAGGTAACATTCTGGGTGTGTTGTCCATCACTAGCAGCACCATATAACCAGGTAACATTCTGGGTGTGTCCATCACTAGCAGCACCATATAACCAGGTAACATTCTGGGGTGGTGTCCATCACTAGCAGCACCATATAACCAGGTAACATTCTGGGGTGTGTCCATCACTAGCAGCACCATATA
This sequence comes from Coregonus clupeaformis, assembly GCF_020615455.1. Taxonomy (NCBI): domain Eukaryota; kingdom Metazoa; phylum Chordata; class Actinopteri; order Salmoniformes; family Salmonidae; genus Coregonus; species Coregonus clupeaformis. The sequence continues at coordinate 119,810 of NW_025534983.1, forward strand.
ACCAGGTAACATTCTGGGTGTGTCCATCACTAGCAGCACCATATAACCAGGTAACATTCTGGGTGGTGTCCATCACTAGCAGCACCATATAACCAGGTAACATTCTGGGTGTGGTGTCCATCACTAGCAGCACCATATAACCAGGTAACATTCTGGGTGTGTCCGTCACTAGCAGCACCATATAACCAGGTAACATTCTGGGTGTGTCCATCACTAGCAGCACCATATAACCAGGTAACATTCTGGGTGTGTCCATCACTAGCAGCACCATATAACCAGGTAACATTCTGGGTGTGGTGTCCATCACTAGCAGCACCATATAACCAGGTAACATTCTGGGTGTGTTGTCCATCACTAGTAGCACCATATAACCAGGTAACATTCTGGGTGTGGTGTCCATCACTAGCAGAACCATATAACCAGGTAACATTCTGGGTGTGTCCATCACTAGCAGCACCATATAACCAGGTAACATTCTGGGTGTGTCCATCACTAGCAGCACCATATAACCAGGTAACATTCTGGGTGTGTCCATCACTAGCAGCACCATATAACCAGGTAACATTCTGGGTGTGGTGTCCATCACTAGCAGCACCATATAACCAGGTAACATTCTGGGTGTGTGTCCATCACTAGCAGCACCATATAACCAGGTAACATTCTGGGTGTGTCCATCACTAGCAGCACCATATAACCAGGTAACATTCTGGGTGTGTGTCCATCACTAGCAGCACCATATAACCAGGTAACATTCTGGGGTGTGTCCATCACTAGCAGCACCATATAACCAGGTAACATTCTGGGTGGTGTCCATCACTAGCAGCACCATATAACCAGGTAACATTCTGGGTGTGTCCATCACTAGCAGCACCATATAACCAGGTAACATTCTGGGTGTGTCCGTCACTAGCAGCACCATATAACCAGGTAACATTCTGGGTGTGGTGTCCATCACTAGCAGCACCATATAACCAGGTAACATTCTGGGTGGGTGTCCATCACTAGCAGCACCATATAACCAGGTAACATTCTGGGTGTGTCCATCACTAGCAGCACCATATAACCAGGTAACATTCTGGGTGTGTGTCCATCACTAGCAGCACCATATAACCAGGTAACATTCTGGGTGTGTTGTCCATCACTAGCAGCACCATATAACCAGGTAACATTCTGGGTGTTGTCCATCACTAGCAGCACCATATAACCAGGTAACATTCTGGGTGTGTCCATCACTAGCAGCACCATATAACCAGGTAACATTCTGGGTGTGTGTCCATCACTAGCAGCACCATATAACCAGGTAACATTCTGGGTGTGGTGTCCATCACTAGCAGCACCATATAACCAGGTAACATTCTGGGGTGTGTCCATCACTAGCAGCACCATATAACCAGGTAACATTCTGGGTGTGTCCATCACTAGCAGCACCATATAACCAGGTAACATTCTGGGTGTGGTGTCCATCACTAGCAGCACCATATAACCAGGTAACATTCTGGGTGTGTCCATCACTAGCAGCACCATATAACCAGGTAACATTCTGGGTGTGTCCATCACTAGCAGCACCATATAACCAGGTAACATTCTGGGTGTGGTGTCCATCACTAGCAGCACCATATAACCAGGTAACATTCTGGGTGTGGTGTCCATCACTAGCAGCACCATATAACCAGGTAACATTCTGGGTGTGTCCATCACTAGCAGCACCATATAACCAGGTAACATTCTGGGTGTGTGTCCATCACTAGCAGCACCATATAACCAGGTAACATTCTGGGTGTGTCCATCACTAGCAGCACCATATAACCAGGTAACATTCTGGGTGTGTTGTCCATCACTAGCAGCACCATATAACCAGGTAACATTCTGGGTGTGTGTCCATCACTAGCAGCACCATATAACCAGGTAACATTCTGGGTGTGTCCATCACTAGCAGCACCATATAACCAGGTAACATTCTGGGTGTGTCCATCACTAGCAGCACCATATAACCAGGTAACATTCTGGGTGTGTCCATCACTAGCAGCACCATATAACCAGGTAACATTCTGGGTGTGTCCATCACTAGCAGCACCATATAACCAGGTAACATTCTGGGTGTGGTGTCCATCACTAGCAGCACCATATAACCAGGTAACATTCTGGGTGTGGTGTCCATCACTAGCAGCACCATATAACCAGGTAACATTCTGGGTGTGTGTCCATCACTAGCAGCACCATATAACCAGGTAACATTCTGGGTGTGTGTCCATCACTAGCAGCACCATATAACCAGGTAACATTCTGGGGTGTGTCCATCACTAGCAGCACCATATAACCAGGTAACATTCTGGGTGGTGTCCATCACTAGCAGCACCATATAACCAGGTAACATTCTGGGTGGGTGTCCATCACTAGCAGCACCATATAACCAGGTAACATTCTGGGTGTGTCCATCACTAGCAGCACCATATAACCAGGTAACATTCTGGGTGGTGTCCATCACTAGCAGCACCATATAACCAGGTAACATTCTGGGGTGTGTCCATCACTAGCAGCACCATATAACCAGGTAACATTCTGGGTGTGGTGTCCATCACTAGCAGCACCATATAACCAGGTAACATTCTGGGTGTGTCCATCACTAGCAGCACCATATAACCAGGTAACATTCTGGGTGGTGTCCATCACTAGCAGCACCATATAACCAGGTAACATTCTGGGTGTGTGTCCATCACTAGCAGCACCATATAACCAGGTAACATTCTGGGTGTGTGTCCATCACTAGCAGCACCATATAACCAGGTAACATTCTGGGTGTGTCCATCACTAGCAGCACCATATAACCAGGTAACATTCTGGGTGGTGTCCATCACTAGCAGCACCATATAACCAGGTAACATTCTGGGTGTGTCCATCACTAGCAGCACCATATAACCAGGTAACATTCTGGGTGTGTTGTCCATCACTAGCAGCACCATATAACCAGGTAACATTCTGGGTGTGTCCATCACTAGCAGCACCATATAACCAGGTAACATTCTGGGTGTGTCCATCACTAGCAGCACCATATAACCAGGTAACATTCTGGGTGTGTCCATCACTAGCAGCACCATATAACCAGGTAACATTCTGGGTGTGTCCATCACTAGCAGCACCATATAACCAGGTAACATTCTGGGTGTGTCCATCACTAGCAGCACCATATAACCAGGTAACATTCTGGGTGTGTCCATCACTAGCAGCACCATATAACCAGGTAACATTCTGGGTGTGTCCATCACTAGCAGCACCATATAACCAGGTAACATTCTGGGTGTGTGTCCATCACTAGCAGCACCATATAACCAGGTAACATTCTGGGTGTTGTCCATCACTAGCAGCACCATATAACCAGGTAACATTCTGGGTGTGTCCATCACTAGCAGCACCATATAACCAGGTAACATTCTGGGTGTGTGTCCATCACTAGCAGCACCATATAACCAGGTAACATTCTGGGTGTGTCCATCACTAGCAGCACCATATAACCAGGTAACATTCTGGGTGTGTGTCCATCACTAGCAGCACCATATAACCAGGTAACATTCTGGGTGTGTGTCCATCACTAGCAGCACCATATAACCAGGTAACATTCTGGGTGTGTCCATCACTAGCAGCACCATATAACCAGGTAACATTCTGGGTGGTGTCCATCACTAGCAGCACCATATAACCAGGTAACATTCTGGGTGTGTCCATCACTAGCAGCACCATATAACCAGGTAACATTCTGGGTGTGTCCATCACTAGCAGCACCATATAACCAGGTAACATTCTGGGTGTGTCCATCACTAGCAGCACCATATAACCAGGTAACATTCTGGGTGGGTGTCCATCACTAGCAGCACCATATAACCAGGTAACATTCTGGGTGTGTCCATCACTAGCAGCACCATATAACCAGGTAACATTCTGGGTGGTGTCCATCACTAGCAGCACCATATAACCAGGTAACATTCTGGGTGTGTGTCCATCACTAGCAGCACCATATAACCAGGTAACATTCTGGGTGTGTCCATCACTAGCAGCACCATATAACCAGGTAACATTCTGGGTGTGTCCATCACTAGCAGCACCATATAACCAGGTAACATTCTGGGTGTGTCCATCACTAGCAGCACCATATAACCAGGTAACATTCTGGGTGTGTCCATCACTAGCAGCACCATATAACCAGGTAACATTCTGGGTGTGTCCATCACTAGCAGCACCATATAACCAGGTAACATTCTGGGTGTGGTGTCCATCACTAGCAGCACCATATAACCAGGTAACATTCTGGGTGTGGTGTCCATCACTAGCAGCACCATATAACCAGGTAACATTCTGGGTGTGTGTCCATCACTAGCAGCACCATATAACCAGGTAACATTCTGGGTGTGGTGTCCATCACTAGCAGCACCATATAACCAGGTAACATTCTGGGTGTGGTGTCCATCACTAGCAGCACCATATAACCAGGTAACATTCTGGGTGTGTCCATCACTAGCAGCACCATATAACCAGGTAACATTCTGGGTGTGTCCATCACTAGCAGCACCATATAACCAGGTAACATTCTGGGTGTGTCCATCACTAGCAGCACCATATAACCAGGTAACATTCTGGGTGTGGTGTCCATCACTAGCAGCACCATATAACCAGGTAACATTCTGGGTGTGTCCATCACTAGCAGCACCATATAACCAGGTAACATTCTGGGTGTGTCCATCACTAGCAGCACCATATAACCAGGTAACATTCTGGGTGTGTCCATCACTAGCAGCACCATATAACCAGGTAACATTCTGGGGTGTGTCCATCACTAGCAGCACCATATAACCAGGTAACATTCTGGGTGTGGTGTCCGTCACTAGCAGCACCATATAACCAGGTAACATTCTGGGTGTGTCCATCACTAGCAGCACCATATAACCAGGTAACATTCTGGGTGTGTGTCCATCACTAGCAGCACCATATAACCAGGTAACATTCTGGGTGTGGTGTCCATCACTAGCAGCACCATATAACCAGGTAACATTCTGGGTGTGTGTCCATCACTAGCAGCACCATATAACCAGGTAACATTCTGGGTGTGGTGTCCATCACTAGCAGCACCATATAACCAGGTAACATTCTGGGTGGTGTCCATCACTAGCAGCACCATATAACCAGGTAACATTCTGGGTGTGTCCATCACTAGCAGCACCATATAACCAGGTAACATTCTGGGTGTGTCCATCACTAGCAGCACCATATAACCAGGTAACATTCTGGGTGTGGTGTCCATCACTAGCAGCACCATATAACCAGGTAACATTCTGGGTGTGTCCATCACTAGCAGCACCATATAACCAGGTAACATTCTGGGTGTGTCCATCACTAGCAGCACCATATAACCAGGTAACATTCTGGGTGGTGTCCATCACTAGCAGCACCATATAACCAGGTAACATTCTGGGTGTGGTGTCCATCACTAGCAGCACCATATAACCAGGTAACATTCTGGGTGTGGTGTCCATCACTAGCAGCACCATATAACCAGGTAACATTCTGGGGGTGTGTCCATCACTAGCAGCACCATATAACCAGGTAACATTCTGGGTGTGTCCATCACTAGCAGCACCATATAACCAGGTAACATTCTGGGTGTGTGTCCATCACTAGCAGCACCATATAACCAGGTAACATTCTGGGTGTGGTGTCCATCACTAGCAGCACCATATAACCAGGTAACATTCTGGGTGTGTGTCCATCACTAGCAGCACCATATAACCAGGTAACATTCTGGGTGTGGTGTCCATCACTAGCAGCACCATATAACCAGGTAACATTCTGGGTGTGTGTCCATCACTAGCAGCACCATATAACCAGGTAACATTCTGGGTGTGGTGTCCATCACTAGCAGCACCATATAACCAGGTAACATTCTGGGTGTGTGTCCATCACTAGCAGCACCATATAACCAGGTAACATTCTGGGTGTGGTGTCCATCACTAGCAGCACCATATAACCAGGTAACATTCTGGGTGTGGTGTCCATCACTAGCAGCACCATATAACCAGGTAACATTCTGGGTGTGTGTCCATCACTAGCAGCACCATATAACCAGGTAACATTCTGGGTGTGGTGTCCATCACTAGCAGCACCATATAACCAGGTAACATTCTGGGTGTGTCCATCACTAGCAGCACCATATAACCAGGTAACATTCTGGGTGGTGTCCATCACTAGCAGCACCATATAACCAGGTAACATTCTGGGTGTGTTGTCCATCACTAGCAGCACCATATAACCAGGTAACATTCTGGGTGGTGTCCATCACTAGCAGCACCATATAACCAGGTAACATTCTGGGTGTGGTGTCCATCACTAGCAGCACCATATAACCAGGTAACATTCTGGGTGTGGTGTCCATCACTAGCAGCACCATATAACCAGGTAACATTCTGGGTGTGTCCATCACTAGCAGCACCATATAACCAGGTAACATTCTGGGTGTGTCCATCACTAGCAGCACCATATAACCAGGTAACATTCTGGGTGGGTGTCCATCACTAGCAGCACCATATAACCAGGTAACATTCTGGGTGTGTCCATCACTAGCAGCACCATATAACCAGGTAACATTCTGGGTGTGTGTCCATCACTAGCAGCACCATATAACCAGGTAACATTCTGGGTGTGGTGTCCATCACTAGCAGCACCATATAACCAGGTAACATTCTGGGTGTGTTGTCCATCACTAGCAGCACCATATAACCAGGTAACATTCTGGGTGTGTTTAAGTTATGTACTTGGTGAATTATGGGGGATTCTGATTACTATTAAACCCCCTTCAGTTGAAGTAGTAACACAATGAGATAATATACAGGAAATACACAAGATCAATGGAGCTATATACAGGAAGTAGTACCAGATCAATGTGGAGCTATATACAGGAGTACCAGTACCAGATCAATGTGCAGAGGTACGAGGTATTTGAGGTAGATATGGACATGAAGCAGGGTAAAGTGACTAGGCATCAGATAGATAATAATAAGGTATTTGAGGTAGATAGTGTACATGAAGGCAGGGTAAAGTGACTAGGCATCAGGATAGATAATAATAAGGTATTTGAGGTAGATATGTACATGAAGGCAGGGTAAAGTGACTAGGCATCAGGATAGATAATAATAAAGGTATTTGAGGTAGATATGTACATGAAGGCAGGGTAAAGTGACTAGGCATCAGGATAGATAATAATAAGGTATTTGAGGTAGATATGTACATGAAGGCAGGGGTAAAGTGACTAGGCATCAGGATAGATAATAAATAAGGTGTTTGAGGTAGATAGTGTACATGAAGGCAGGAGTAAAGTGACTAGGCATCAGGATAGATAATAAGGTATTTGAGGTAGATATGTACATGAAGGCAGGTAAAGTGACTAGGCATCAGGATAGATAATAATAAGGTATTTGAGGTAGATGTGTACATGAAGGCAGGGTAAAGTGACTAGGCATCAGGATAGAGTAATAATAAGGTATTTGAGGAGATATGGGTACTATGAAGACAGGGTAAAGTGACTAGGCATCAGGATAGATAATAATAAGGTATTTGAGGTAGAGAGATGTACATGAAGGCGGTGAAGTGTACTAGGCATCAGGATAGATAATAATAAGGTATTTGAGGTAGAGATGGACATGAAGGCAGGGTAAAGTGACTAGGCATCAGGATAGATAGTAATAAGTTATTTGAGGTATGGATATGTACATGAAGGCAGGGTAAAGTGACTAGGCATCAGGATAGATCATAATAAGGTATTTGAGGTAGATATGTACATGAAGGCAGGGTAAAGTGACTAGGCATCAGGATAGATAATAATAAGGTATTTGAGGTAGATATGTACATGAAGGCAGGGTAAAGTGACTAGGCATCCGGTGGGGATAGATACAAGTAAGGTATTTGAGGTCAGATATGTAACATAGCAGGTAAAGTGACTAGGCATCAGGATAGATAATAATAAGTTATTTGAGGTAGATATGTACATGAAGGCACTGAGTAAAGTGACTAGGCATCAGGATAGATAATAATAAGGTATTTGAGGTAGATATGTACATGAAGGCAGGGTAAAGTGTCTAGGCATCAGGATAAGATAATAATAAGGTATTTGAGGTAGATATGTACATGAAGGCAGGGGGTAAAGTGACTAGGCATCAGGATAGATAATAATAAGGTATTTGAGGTAGATATGTACATGAAAGCAGGGTAAAGTGACTAGGCATCAGGATAGATAATAAGGTATTTGAGGGTAGATATGTACATGAAGGCAGGGTAAAGTGACTAGGCATCAGGATAGATAATAATAAGGTATTTGAGGTGATATGTACATGAAGGCAGGGTAAAGTGACTAGGCAGGTATGACTAGTATAGAATATCTAGTTACATGATATCATAGCTGTTAGGACAGTAAGGTAGGTATGCCTATTACATGAGTAATGTATTTCTATTTCCCTACATACACTAGACCTTCCATATCGTACCTGTTGTCTGGGTGGGGAACAGCCTCAGCCTTGGCCCCACTGAAGGAGAAGCTAGGAAGAGAGGTGCCTCCAAACAGGGAGGAGGAAGAGGAGGAGGAGGAGAAGGAGACGTTAGGAGCTCCTCCAGAGCTCAGGGACCTCTGGCCCAGAGTTAAAGCTGATGCCGGCGGGAGCGGAGCAGGAGCGCGCTGGAGCTTTCTCCGAGGCTGGAGCGGTGCAGCTCCTTGTCCTTACTGAAGGAGAAGAGTGGAGCGTGGCTGCCGAAATGCAGGTACTAGAGGAGGAGGGGGGTGTGGTACCGGCTGGCTGCTTCTCCTCCGGTGCCTGCTGCCTTGCTACGTGCCGAGCCCCCAGTCACAGCGCCCACTCCCTCCAGCCCCTCCGTACTTCTTGTCGATGCTGGCCAGGTGCTTCTCATAGTCCCTGAAGATGGGGTTGAGGTCGAGAGAGAGGGTTCCTGTTGACGTGCTTGGTGATCCAGTCCCTGACCGAGCAGTTGAGCGCTGTGAGCTGCTTCCTGTAATTCTGGTTGTCAGAGGAGGTACAGGAGCCGGAGCTCAGAGACAGACTGGAAACCACGGGGAGGAACCGTTAGGCTGCTGCTCTGTGATGTCACCGTCTGGGGGGGGGCCGCTGAATGTTAATGAACCTAGAGAGAGGGGGAGGGAGAGAGAGAGGAGAGAGGAGGAGAGGGGGATAGAGAGGAGGGTAGGGAGAGAGAGAGGAGAGAGGAGGAGAGGGGGATAGAGAGAGGAGGGGGAGGGAGAGAGGGGGGATAGAGAGGAGGGGGATGAGAGGGAGAGGAGAGGGAGATGAGCAGGTGAAGAGGAAAAGAGGAAACAGAAGGAGAAGGTGAGTGCTACAGCAGAGAGAGAAGCCAAGCTCAGCATGCGGGAGGCTGTTGCCTAGCCAACCCAACCAGTGTTCCCCATACCTTCCACCTTCGCCCGAAAAATCCACTAAAGCGGATAGTACCGTTTGTCCACCTTGAGACAGGTAGCAGTATACAATTAATCTAAGATAACAAGAAATAAGTCATACATTTTTACATCTAACTAGGATGTTTGGTGCACATTTCTCAGCGAAAGAATGTGGCACGAAAACTAGCCTATCATTGAAGAATCCCTACTTTGACAATCACCAACGACTCTTGGCTTGCGAACTTCGTCTTGACTTCGAGAAATGTTTGTGTGCACAAACAGCCGAAAAAAACCCTAGCCGAAGACCAAAACATCCGAAAATGTTGTCATAATATATGCAGGAACTGTTTCAGATGGGAGGCATGCGGACGCCTTCAGTAGCCCGGAGTTTAACGGTAGAGAGGAGAGACTGACTGAATACTGGAGCATCTCTGTTCTGTCATTCCACCCTCAGGTACCACACTGGGAGAGGAGCCAACACACTGATTCAGGTCCATTAGCCTCTAATACCAGATCCACACAGAGCCAACCCCACTGATTCAGCTCCATTAGCCTCTAATACCAGATCCACACAGAGCCAACCCCACTGATTCAGCTCCATTAGCCTCTAATCAGATCCACACAGAGCCAACCCCCACTGATTCAGGTCCATTAGCCTCTAATACCAGATCCACACACAGAGCCAACCCCACTGATTCAGGTCCATTAGCCTCTAATACCAGATCCACACAGAGCCAACCCCACTGATTCAGCTCCATTAGCCTCTAATACCAGATCCACACAGAGCCAACCCCACTGATTCAGCTCCATTAGCCTCTAATACCAGATCCACACAGAGCCAACCCCACTGATTCAGCTCCATTAGCTTCTAATACCAGATCCACACAGAGCTAACCCCACTGATTCAGCTCCATTAGCCTCTAATACCAGATCCACACAGAGCCAACCCCACTGATTCAGCTCCATTAGCCTCTAATACCCAGATCCACACAGAGCCAACCCCACTGATTCAGCTCCATTAACCTCTAATACCAGATCCACACAGAGCCAACCCCACTGATTCAGCTCCATTAGCCTCTGAATACCAGAGTCACAGAGCCAACCCCACTGATTCAGCTCCATTAGCCTCTAATACCAGATCCACACAGAGCCAATCCCACTGATTCAGCTCCATTAGCCTCTGTTACCAGATCCCACAGAGCCAATCCCACTGATTCAGGTCCATTAGCCTCTAATACCAGATCCACACAGAGCCAACCCCACTGATTCAGCTCCATTAGCCTCTAATACCAGATCCACAGAGCCAACCCCCACTGATTCAGCTCCATTAGCCTCTAATACCAGATCCCACAGAGCCAACCCCACTGATTCAGCTCCATTAGCCTCTAATGCCAGATCCACACAGAGCCAACCCCACTGATTCAGCTCCATTAGCCTCTAATACTCCGATCCACACAGAGCCAACCCCCACTGATTCAGCTCCATTAGCCTCTAAATACCAGATCCACAGAGCCAACCCCACTGATTCAGCTCCATTAGCCTCTAATACCAGATCCACACAGAGCCAACCCCCACTGATTCAGCTCCATTAGCCTCTAATACCAGATCCACACAGAGCCAACCCCACTGATTCAGCTCCATTAGCCTCTGT
>NW_025534984.1:0-105000 GCF_020615455.1 Coregonus clupeaformis
GTCAAACAGTCTTAACATATCCTTCCACCAAGGCCTACTCTAGTACCGCTACTGTGGCGATGGTACAGGAAACATAATAATACCATTAGCTTGATGATTGGCTGCCTTCAAAACCTTTCACCCAATGGGTAGCTCTGAGCCATGTAGGAGACGTGAGTCTCAAGGCTTTTAGTGACTTCTGTGGTCTTAGATGTTGCTCTGTTCCAACAGCAGGTGCTATGTAATGTGATTGTAATTTACCCTGAATGTGTTGTAATGCAGGCATCAATGCAGCATCAATGCAGGCATACTGGGTAAATGTGTGGCTATCAAACGCTGATAAGCCAACTGTAGTTACATTAAACTACCTTCATCGGTAGGTCACATGTTTCTCTCAAACCAGTCCATAAAATGAATAATAAATGACATGCATGTAGTCGATCTTGATAAAGCAACTAAACAAGATGCTAAACATAAACACACAGCTTGGCGGTAGCCTGAAAAGGTGGGCCAAGTGCCCCATCTGGAATCCCGGCCAAGACGTTAGCTCTGGGGGGCAAGTCAAGACGATTCCTCCGTCTAGTCGTGGCGGTGCGTGGCGTCTTGCCACGAAGCTTCACTACTTCCACTGAGGAGAGAAAACAAGGGCTGGGAAACACATTTGTAAACACAAAGTAGAAGAAGGGAGGATGGAGGGATGAAAAGAGGAGGAGTCATTTTGGAAGAGTGCATTATTTATGACACCCATCCTATCCTCCTCTCTTCCCTTCTTCCTCCAGAGCAGTTAGTTCCACCATAGCGGTAGTTAGCAAAATAAAAGTGCCACTTTCTAATCCATTAGCATCACTAAATGGAAGGGAAGCCATCCAAGGTATGAGCCAAGTCACAGACAGGGCTAGGAACAAGCCCCCTGTGTACATCCTAAATCATGTTCCAGACCTCTGCATGGATGCCAAAGCTGTGTTTAGCTATGCCAATCAACTACGCCACCCTCTCCTCACGGTTGGTAGGTGCAGTAAGGTTGCGAACAACAATATTCTTCCGGACGAGTGGATGTTGTTGACTAAGGAAGTTCATTTCAGTTCAGTTCAATTAAGTTCAGTTTAGTACAATTGATTTCCAGTTCATTTCAGTTCATTTCAGTTTAGTTCAATTCATTTCGGTTTAGTTAATTCAGTTCATTTCAGTTTAGTTCAGTTTATTTCAAGGGGAAGAATCCATTTGAACCAGGATATTCCTTCGTTCAGGTTGAGGAGCCACATGCTTGAGTCTACTAAATGTACTGCAACTATTGAAAAAAATGAATGTCTCCTATTATGGTCTATACAGTATTCCTACGGTATGGCAACTAGGCCTTATGGCCTAAATATATAAGTGGACAGTTACTTACTAATTGTGTATGGAAGACTTCCACGTGTACAGTAGCCTTCCAGGGCCTCTTATACCACTTAGTGTGCGTGTGTGTGTGTGTGTGTGTGTGTGTGTGTGTGTGTGTGTGTGTGTGTGTGTGTGTGTGTGTGTGTGTGTGTGTGTGTGTGTGTGTGTGTGTGTGCGTGCATGTTCATGTGTTTGTCTTCTAGCTCTCTGAAAGAGATGTAGGCATTTCAAAAGACCAGCTCACTTCATTGATAACCTGCCAGATATATTATGAACTCTCTCTGTGATGTCCGTTACATTAAAGACCACTCACAGAGTCCCACTCTGCATCTTATGCAAATCCACATTTAGATTTTCTCCACTGGATGTATGAAGAACAAAGAGAAAACCATGTGTTGCGTGATGAAAAACGATCATCAAGAGAAAATAATTGCCATTGATCACTGAAAGGCTGGCAGATTTTCCTGCAATATTGACAAATATGTAGATATTTACTACCAACGAAGTGCATTGCTGGAAGCATCGACTTAAAAAGCGATTTGATGGATGAAATAAATTATCAAGGTTGAAAATCCCTTAGGAAAGTGGCTTTTATGATAGTAAGTATCAGCATGAGGCACAATAAAGGTGGCCGTTTTGAATCCACACTGCCAGAAAGAAGGAACCCTGCCACTATGTTCATAAACACCACTGAGAATGAGAGAGACTCAACACTGAGACCATCTCTCTCCCCATAGGGAGTCTAGGCTAGTATCCACCAAGGCCTCAAGCACACAGACAGACAGACAAAGAAGAGACCACATTAGCCTTGTCTACATGCCTCATGTAGACAAGGCTAATGTGGGGAACATAACACCACTACTACCATCCTAGAGGGAATAGTGGCAAAACACACCACAGCACAGCTCGGGCAGCACAAGCAGAGCAGGGCATTCTGGGAGATGTAGGGAATAAAAGAGAAAAGGAGGGAAAGCAGTGGTGGCACAACGGCAAGTGAGTGAATGGATGGGTAAGGCCAGAGTACCCCCCACCACACACACACACACACACACACACACACACACACACACCAACCCAAACTGCTGTGGTTAAGTTAGAGTTAGAGGACTTCAGGCTCCATCAGTACGTCCTTGAGGGCTTAATTCATCACCCATACAATCAGCCCTATGAAGATAAAGTAGTCCAGTACTAGTGTGAGAGAGCTGGAGAAAACATGCTTGAGTAGGCAGTCAGTCCCCCTCGCCTGGCAATAAGATAATATTTCAAAATGGATGCCTGTTTCCGGCTTCAAGATATTTATTAAAGATTTACAGCTAAGGGGAAATGGGGCAGGCAGGAAGGCTGAGGTAGACATTACACCCAGCAAGCCTGTCTTACAAGCACACGAGGGCATACACAGCCGGCCGCGACCGGGAGACCCATGGGGCGGCGCACAATTGGCCCAGCACCGTCCAGGGTAGGGGAGGGTTTGGCCGGCAGGGATGTCCTTGTCCCATCGCGCACTAGCAAGTCCTGTGGCGGGCCGGGCACAGTTCACACTGACTCAGCCGCCAGGTGTACGGTGTTTCCTCCGGCACATTGGTGCGGCTGGCTTCCGGGTTGAGCGGGCACTGTGTCAAGAAGCAGTGTGGCTAGGTTGGCTTGTGTTTCGGAGGACACACGACTCTCGACCTTCGCCTCTCCAGGGTCCGTACGGGAGTTGCAGCGATGGGACAAGTAACTACCAATTGGATACCACGAAATTGGGGAGAAAAAGGGGGTAAAATACCCACAAAAGTTTTTAAATATATGTACTACAAAAACACTAAACTAAAAAAATAGTTCATGCAGCATGTCATAATCATTTCAGACAAGAGTACTGAAACTGTGGGATTAGTTTTTTTCCTCCTTCATCCAAATGAAATCAAACAAAAAGAGGCAGCCACAACAACAAACTAAACATGTAAGAATTATAAAAAAGAGCCCAGTGGCTTTCTCTGCTCTGAGTTAGCATGGTTGTGGAAATTACTTTTATTAATTTTGCCTCATTATTCTGTTTCAAATGAAGGCCTCTATCCAATTTTGGGGGGATGAAATCATTTCAGTATCATTTCAGTATTCAGAATACAATTTGGATGAAATGTTCTGTCTGCTACTGGAAGATGATTCATCTGTGTCATAACAGCCATTAATTTATTATTAGCCTGAAGTATTCGCCAGAACAAGGACATGTCCTATTATCAACATGACCTACACGTTCCATAGTGACCTCAGTTAAAGTACAAGCTGTCTGCATCACTTACTTACCTTATGTAGACTGACAGATTTTGGTGGCAGAACAACATGCAACAGTTATGGACCAAAATCAGATATGACATAACAATGCTTCTGTGTGAATGTGTAGGCATGCTATTACAGCCTCATAGCCTGACAATCAATGTAAGTGCACTCTTGACCATCAGATATTGATAATAAAGGCCTAAGAAATAATATTTAGAACAGTGTTATAAGTGCTGTGGACGTTTTGCTAAGAAAGTTAAGACTAGATCCTTCACTAGATGATTAAATTGACTCTGTATCCCTACAATAATACCCCACTGCAGATAATGCTTTTAGGAAGCCTAATGATACCCTCATACAAAGTCCACATAATACATAGGCATATAATTGAATAATTCAACTAGGCCTAATCTATAGCTTTTGTAAAGGAATTGTGAAGGTAGAAGTGGCAAGAACAAGCCAGCATTTCAGATGACAACATAGGCTTTCCTTCTCAAGGAAATGTCATTACAAGTAAAGATTTCGAAGAATGTATAGCCCCATCAAAAATATTTACAACTCTGCCAGTCACTAAATTGAAGCGAGGTATATATGATAGCCTATTACCAAGCATATCTATTGCAAAACACAAGACAAATTAAAGATTAGGATTTATTTCAGTCGTTTTCATTACATATAAATAAACTACAACTAATAGTGGAATTCACCTGTCAGAGTAGGCTATAGCCTACGCGCAACCTATAGTGAGTGTTTTTTAACTGCTATGTGAAGCAATGCTGCTATCGTTATGGCACAGGCACGGATTCTGCAGCAAGCAAGCATCTCTTTGTGCGCAATAGAAATGCCAGTCCAACCTGTATTTGGGTTATGTGCCCTGCTATGCCCAACTGAACCAATGCTCCTGTTACAGTGGACAAAGAGTTTTCCGTGAGCAGCACAGTTTGGACAGCATGGTATGATAAGCCATTACAGTGCTTGACGGAACGTGGTGCTTTATTCATAATACACAACGCTTTATTTATAAAACCACATGCATTTGGTGAATAAACATCACTTACGCTGCGGTTTTGTCCCGAACAGAAAACCACTGCATGCTTGTGCGCGGAGTAACGGCCAAGGCGAAGTAGTGCTGGCTAGTTTGGGATTATCTCCTCTAGAAGTCCCTCTCCTCTCGTCCGTGTTCCACTTGAATTCAAATCGGCCCGGTCTTTCTGTCCAGTAACAGACCAGGACTTCTTCTCTCATCCGAGGTATCTCCTTCCTAACCGGGGCCACCTGTCCTCAGGCTCTCGCTAAACATGGGGGGTTCGGGACCCCTTCGCTCTCTCATTTTCACTACACCGGGTTGAACCTTCCAGAGCGACTTTTGCGGTAACTCCATCATCAGTGAACCTCGGCTCATCCTCAGAAACACCTGACTGTTGGGTGTTGCTTAGTACTCCAGTATTTGGTTAGTACTCCAGCCGGACCTGTTCAGGAGCTTTGGCCACCTGGCTCGGACCAGCAGCTGCGCGCGCATGCCGGTATCCAGCTGTAATTCCTCCATGTGTAGCTGGACCGGCGACGGGCACAATGAGCTAATTATCTCCGCCTTGGCATTTAGCTGGATCATAAACCAGCTACACAGAGTTAAGTGCAAGCAGGGGCGTTAGTTGGGCATGCCAATCTTAGATCAAGACCAAAAATGTAAAAGTAGGCTACAAAAAGTAATCATTTACTTTCATTCCAACAGCATTCGGCTCAGATTGTATTGTAGATTTGTAGTGGTGTAATAATGTTATATGATGTACTGTTTTATCTTTTGTTTTATATGTAATGTAAGTCGTTTGGGCATTTGAACTCTGCCTCATAAGCCCTCGCAGCCAGCTGTTTTATGCACTGGTTACTTTCACATTGATGTCATGTTGTGTTGTTGTGTTGTGTTGCGTCCAATAGACTATGGGAAGAATGCTATATAATTACTGGTGCCTTTACAGAAATAAATTAAATCATTCAAAATACTACACCAGCGAGCATGATGTGGGTTGTTTTAAACGTGCAGTTTGGGCAGCATGCCTGACAAATTGCCTACCAAATAGCTGATTGTTGAGTTACAGCTCTCTGTGAAAAGCAGTTAAATAGCCCTAGGCCTATCACAATATTTCAAAATACAATCGTATGAAAAACATAGTTTAGAAAGCAAATGGCTATTGGTGAAAAGAGAAGACAAAGAAAATACTCGAATCAGTCTCTAGTAGGGGTGTAACGATTCGTTTTAACAACGATTCGATTTGTATCACGATTCGTGGTTGTCGATACGATTCAAGGACGATATTGGTTCATTTAGAACGATACGATCCGAAACGATTCAGTGACTTGAAATCGATTCAGTAACCTTTTAGCCAAAAATTCAACCAGTGTGACTGAAATAAATACCTGGTAACCAGTTGCATTTTAATGGCTGGCAATAGTCTTGATATTTTTAACAGTGTTTCATGCCTCCATGCAGACCATCTGGTATTATGAAACTTACCCAGTTCCACAAAGGAGATCCCATTTTCTTCACATAGCTTTATTCAGTGCAGCAGTTTTTTTTGCTCTGTATCGCTCACACCATCAGCGGGAGTTACGAGCCAAGTTGCAGTCTGCTGAATTTTGGGGGCTGCTTTTTGATGGATCTGATGTTTAGCTTTATGGAAAGAGGAAAATATTAAACAGAGCTTGCCGCTGTTCTTCATTCAGCTTGTCTCGCCATCTGGCAAGTGGGCGACTGGACATTTATTCTCGGCTAGCTTTTAGCAATGGCTTGCGCCACATTCGTGTGCTCCTTGCTCTTTTCATGTTTGTCAAATAAAGGATGGTTGAAATTCTTTGAGCCTTTATAAAATGCACCTGTTTTGTCTGCTAGATGTGGATTTGAGCGGCAAATCTTGCACCACATTTCAGTGCGCTCATCGTTAGCTTCAAGCCACTGCACATCTTGGAGCCACTTTTCCGAAAAAAAAGTATTTTCTTCGGCTCGGCTCCAGTTGGCGTTTCTTTGTAGGTGGCGAAAGCCAAAGAAGCTGCTTAATGTCTGTTGCTTTTTGGACATCCCTGACAGTAGTTGACAAGCAACATGTCATGTGTAAGGTTAGATGAGAAGATCGGTCAAGTACGCAAAGGCGCGTAGTAACACAAGTGGCATTACGCATTCCTGATTTTTGTCGCGCTTGCGTATCTGCGTACCAGTTATGTGCACCCCTGCATATAAAGTCTTACGTGCTTAAATCCAATGGGTTATTTCCTAGTATCGATACAATCGATTTATTACATTTTAAAACGATGTTAGATCGATATATGTTGCCCAAAAGGCCAACTCGCCGAGCACAGATCGATGTAGTTGGATCATATGAATATAAATCGATACATCGATGTAGTAGATGGATCGTTACACCCCTAGTCTCTAGTTATCACATTTCTAAACTCCCGATTGAGCAAACAGTAGTTTATCTTATTGGCACCAGCGGAGGACATCGGCATTATTCCCGGTGAGTACCCGCAGGCAATATCCCTTGTGAGTGCGCGCATATTCACGGTCTTTATCATTAGATCAGTCCCACTGGAACGTTTTTTGGGGGACAATAATTTCCTCCTCCTGGCTAGATGGTGATCATATTGTACAATTTGTGTCTCCCCTTTTCGAGGCCTAGATTAGATGGTTGCATTCAAGACAAGTTTTTACTGATCTGTTTAATAGGCTACTAATTTGTGCCTTATAAAAAAATATATTGCTTATGTCTCCAGTAATATAGTGTAGTAATATTGCATGAAATGTGTTTATAAAAGGCCACATTTTTCCTGTGCAAATAAAGGAGAATACATTTCTCTCGTTAGGCCTATATGTCACTACATACTCAGGCATACAATGTTCAGAACGGTCTGTTTTGCTAACAGTGATAGAGTTATATTATTAGACTAAATTATGACTATGCAATCTACTCATCACATTAGGAATAGTAGCCTATCTTCCTACCTTACATTAGTCTGCAAATGCGATGATAGATGCATGCAATCCTTTATTATAAAGGTGCAATTTGATGGTGAAAAATGTGCTTCTCAAAACTTAAAACTCATGCGATGCCTATGGAAGTCAGTATTAGCCGTCCATCCATGTCCGAGGACTTCGGGCGATGACGTGGAAACTCCTGTTGCTCAGTTGGTAGAGCATGGCGCTTACAACGCCAGGTGTCAGCTTCCTGCCTCCTGTTTGTCTCCGGGCCTCTAGAGGTCATCTGTGTTCCCCTCTGCCTTAGTTCTTCCTCGTGTGTGTCAGCTTCCTGCCTCCTGTTTGTCTCCGGGCCTCTAGAGGTCATCTGTGTTCCCCTCTGCCTTAGTTCTTCCTCATGTGTCCTAATTAGCTTGATCCAGGTCACCTGTGCCTTGTTTCCCCTTGTGTATTTTAGCTGTGTGTTTTCCCCTTGTTTCTCACTTGGTTATTGCGTCCTGACTATGTGTCTCCTGCTTTGTCCCACCGTGTCTGTCCTAGTAAGTTGTTCAAAGTTATCTTTAGTTTGTTTTTCTCCCCTCGTGGAGTTGTTTTGTTTTGCCTCCTGTTTTGGAACATTAAATCTACTTGCCTGGAGTATTGCCTTGGGTGTTTCATTTGGGTCCTACAACACCTCCTCTGTGGCTAAGGGGTAGTACCCCCAGCTCTCCACATCTGAGACCGGAGATTCTAGCTCGGGTTGTGACAGAATAACCAAGTCCATCATGGACCCAGAAACACTCAGTTCCCCGGACCTGTTGGCGGTGATCACTCGACATGAGGCTTCTTTCCAGCGCCATGAAGCCGTTCTCAGCCGACAAGAGGAGCTGATGGCTAGTCATTCTCAACTCCTGGCCGAAATGATGAGTTCCCTCCGCCAGCTCTTTGAACGCCTCCCTGGTCCTCTCCCTTCCCCCAGGTCACCCCCCAGTGACGACAGGTCGTCTCGGTTGGCGGAGCCCCGACTACCACCTCCCAAAGCCCTTTTCTGGGGGATCCAAGCTCTTGCCAGGGTTTCCTCACCCAATGCTCCCTCACCTTCGAGCTCCAACCCTCAAGTTTTCCCACAGACCGTTCCAAGATTGCCTACATCATTACCCTTCTTTCAGACAAGGCGTTTGCCTGGGCTTCTGCGGTGTGGCAGTCCCAGGAGGCCTGTTGTGACTCCCACGCTGCATTTGTAGAAGAGTTCAAGCGGGTGTTCGATCATCCTGTCAGTGGGCGGGAGGCTTCCAAGCGCCTACTGTCTCTCCGTCAGGGGCCCCGAAGCACGGCAGATTTTGCCATTGATTTCCGGACCATAGCAGCAAGGAGCGGATGGAATGATGAAGCGCTGAGGGTCTGCTTTCAGGGAGGGTTATCTGAGCCCCTTCAAGATGAGTTAGCCACCCGAGAACCAGCTGGTGATCTCGAGTCCCTCATAGCCTTGGCCATCCGCCTGGACAATCGTCTCAAGAGAGCGGAGAACGGCTCGCCGTCAGGTGTCTCATTCCCAAGTTCCTCTGAGCAGCTCTGTTTCTCCTGTTTGGACTCCGTCATTCAGAGCTTCCCGGCTCCTGAACTGCTCCAGGATTCCCGGAGAGCATGCAGTTAGGCCGTTCCAGGCTTTCTCCCAACGAAAGGGAACGTCGCATGAGGGAACGTCGGTGCCTCTACTGCGGGGTTGCCGGCCACTTCCGCTCCACTTGCCCCCGAGCTTTCGGAAACGCCTGTCCCCGCCCAGCTACAGGAGGGCTGTGATGGGGAGAGTTAGAGCGCCTCCTACTAACGCTGTCCTGGCTATTCCAGCCACTCTGTCCTGGGGGCCACCAGCATCGGGTCCAGGCTATGATCGATTCCGGTGCCGCAGGTGATTTCCTGGATGTAACCTTGGCTAAGGAACTTAAGATCCCTACCCAACTACTTCCTCAACCCCAGGCAGTTACAGCCTTAGATGGCAGACCTCTGGAACCAGGAAAGGTTACCGAGGCGACTCAGTCCCTGCGACTTACCATCTCTCAACACCAGCAGGAGGAGACCTTCTATCTCATTGACTCTCCCGAGTATCCTATTATCCTGGGTCACCCTTGGCTATGCAGACATAATCCCCAGATCGACTGGCCTACGGGCACCATTCTAAGCTGGGGTCCCGCCTGCCAACTCACCTGCATGCTTCAGAGTCCCTCAGCCCCTAGTACCCAGTTTCAAGAGTCTGTTGACGTCTCCCGAGTCCCCAGTGTTTACCATCGGTTCAAGGCAGTGTTCAGCAAGGCCCGGGCTACTTCCTTACCGCCTCATCGCACGTATGACTGTGCCATTGATCTACTCCTGGGTGCTGCCCTCCTAGAGGTCGGATCTTTTCCTTGTCCTCCCCCGAGCACGCAGCTATGGACACCTACATTAAGGAGTCCTTGGCAGCCGGTCTCATCTATGCCTCTACTTCCCGGCTGGGGCGGGCTTTTTTTGTTGAAAAGAAAGACGGGGTCTTAGGCCTTGTATTGATTACGGGGACTCAACAAGATCACGGTTCGGAATCGATACCCCCTTCCTCTCATGGCCACTGCTTTTGAGCTGCTTCAAGGGGCTTCCATTTTTACTAAGCTGGATCTCCGCAATGCTTACCATCTCGTGCGGATCCGGCAAGGAGACGAATGGAAGACGGCGTTCAACACGCCCACGGGGCACTATGAATATCGGGTGATGCCGTTCGGGCTCACCAATGCCCCCGCAGTATTCCAAGCCCTGATTAATGATGTTCTCCGGGATATGCTTAATCTGTTCGTCTTCGGTACCTGGACGATATCCTCATCTTCTCGAGGTCACTGAAGGAGCATGAGGGGCATGTTAGCAGGGTTCTCCAGAGGCTCCTTGACAATCACCTCTACGTTAAGCCTGAGAAGTGTGAATTTCATGTTTCTCAGACTCAGTTTCTCGGGTTTATTGTCACTCCCGGGCACCTAGAGATGGATCCCAAGAAGGTCAAGGCGGTCCACGATTGGCCCACACCTGCCACGGTCAAGGAGGTTCAACGGTTCATTGGCTTTTCTAACTTCTATCGGAAGTTCATTAAGAATTTCAGCTCGGTGGTAGCCCCCCTTGACGACGCTTACCAAGGGAGGAGGGACCAAGATTCACTGGGGTCCGGAAGCAGCAGGGGCCTTCGAGGATCTCAAGCGCCGCTTCACGTCTGCTCCGATTCTGGTGACCCCCTGACCCAGAGAGACCTTTCGTGGTGGAGGTGGACGCCTCAGAGGTGGGGGTGGGAGCCGTCCTGTCACAGAGGGGTGCGGATGGGAGATTACACCCTTGTGCCTTCATGTCTCGCCGCCTGTCTGAGGCCGAGCGCAACTACCACGTGGGGGATCTAGAGTTGCTTGCGGTAAAACTGGCATTGGAAGAGTGGCGCCATTGGCTTGAGGGGGCTCAGCACCCTTTCCAGGTTCTCACAGACCACAAGAACCTGGAATATCTCCAACAGGCTAAGCGGATGAACCCTCGGCAAGCACGATGGTCCCTTTTCTTTAATCGATTCCAGTTCCTCCTGACTTACCGACCTGGCACCAAGAACGTCAAGCCGGATGCTCTGTCTCGAGTCTATTCTCCCGAGTTACAAGAGAAGCCCTTGGCATCGATTATTCCGAGGTCTAGGATCGTCGCACCTCTTCAGTGGGAACTAGAAAGAGGGGTACGAGAAGCTCTTGTCCAGGAGCCCGATCCAGGCGGTGGTCCTGCCGGTCGCCTGTCGTTCCTCTCTCTGTTCGGGGCCGCGTCTTGCAGTGGGGTCATGAGTCGCCCTTGACATGCCATCCAGGCAGTGCTCGCACACTGGAGTTCCTCCGACGGCGGTTTTGGTGGCCGTCCATCAAGAAGGACGTGCAGGTCTATGTTGAGGCCTGCCCTGTGTGCAACCAGGGAAAGTCGACACGCCAGCGACCCCAGGGACTGCTCCATCCCTTACCTGTTCCTCGAAGGCCATGGTCACACCTTTCTCTGGACTTTGTTACGGGACTTCCTCTATCCCAGGGGCAACACCGTCATCCTAGTGGTGGTAGACCGGTTCTCTAAGGCTGCCCGGTTTATTCCCCTGCCCAAGCTGCCCTCGGCTAAGGAGACTGCTGAGCTCCTCATGAACCATGTCTTCCGGATATTTGGTATTCCCCTGGACGTGGTCTCTGACCGAGGTCCCCATCTCGTCCCGGTTTTGGGGGGCCTTCTGCAGGCTTGTTGGGGCCACAGCCAGCCTATCGTCGGGGTTCCATCCAGAGTCTAATGGCCAAACGGAACGGATTAATCAGGATCTGGAGACCACCCTGCGGTGTATGGCGGCCAGTAATCCCACGTCTTGGGCCACCTATATCATTTGGGCTGAATATGCCCACAACACCCTCCAGTCCTCAGCCACCGGATTGTCCCCCTTCGAATGCCAGTTCGGTTACAACCCTCCATTGTTTCCAGAGGAGGAGGCGCAAGTTGGTGTTCCCTCGGCCCAGCGCTTTGTCCAACGCTGTAGGCGGACCTGGAAGAAGGCCAGGCGTGCCCTCCTTCGGGACCTCCCAGAGATACCAAAGTCAGGCTAATCGCCACCGCGGACGGCCCCCTAGTTTCCGAGCTGGTCAGAGAGTTTGGTTGGCCACAAAGAACCTGCCCCTCCGGGTCGAATCCAGGAAGCTTTCCCAGAGATACATCGGGCCTTTCCGCATTGCTAGAAAGGTTAACCCTGTGTCGTATCGTTTGGTTCTCCTCGCTCCCTTAGAGTTAACCCCACTTTCCATGTTTCACTCCTTAAACCTGTCTTGTCTTCTCCCTTTGCCCCCACGCAGACCCCCGCCACCTCCCAGGATCATTGACGGCCAGCCAGCCTACACAGTCCGCCGGATACTGGACTCCCGGAGGGTCCAGAACTCTCTGCAGTATCTGGTGGACTGGGAGGGCTACGGGCCGGAGGAGCGCTCCTGGGTTCCAGCCAGGGACATCCTGGACCCAGGTTTGATCCGAGATTTTCGCACCCTGGGGCCAGGGTGTTCTGGAAGGAACGTCAGGAGTCGTTCCTAGAGGAGGGGGTCCTGTCAGCTTCCTGCCTCCTGTTTGTCTCCGGGCCTCTAGAGGTCATCTGTGTTCCCCTCTGCCTTAGTTCTTCCTCGTGTGTGTCAGCTTCCTGCCTCCTGTTTGTCTCCGGGCCTCTAGAGGTCATCTGTGTTCCCCCTCTGCCTTAGTTCTTCCTCATGTGTCCTAATTAGCTTGATCCAGGTCACCTGTGCCTTGTTTCCCCCTTGTGTATTTTAGCTGTGTGTTTTCCCCTTGTTTCTCACTTGGTTATTGCGTCCTGACTATGTGTCTCCTGCTTTGTCCCACCGTGTCTGTCCTAGTAAGTTGTTCAAAGTTATCTTTAGTTTGTTTTTCTCCCCTCGTGGAGTTGTTTTGTTTTGCCTCCTGTTTTGGAACATTAAATCTACTTGCCTGGAGTATTGCCTTGGGTGTTTCATTTGGGTCCTACAACACCTCCTCTGTGGCTAAGGGGTAGTACCCCCAGCTCTCCACATCTGAGACCGGAGATTCTAGCTCGGGTTGTGACACCAGGGTTGTGGGTTCGTTTCTCACGGGGGGCCAGTATGAAAACTGTATGCACTCACTAACTGTAAGTCGCTCTGGATAAGAGCGTCTGCTAAATTACTAAAATGTAAATGTTCTACAGACATTTAATCCTAATATTGCGGTGATAGTTAATGGAGAAGCAACTTTAAAGCTGAGAAAGACGAAGACCTACCCTATACAGCATCTGGACGTCCGGTTGAAAGAGTGAGACGTCTCGGGGAGAGAGGGACATGCTCAGCTTTCACCGCTAGGGGAGCCCTCGAGTGGATGTTGAGCGGGACATTCCATTGAAATAGTGAGCGAAGAGAAATAATAGCAAAGAGAGATGTGAACTTTTATGGATGCAAGGACATCTCCGTCAGAGAAAGCCATTGGCCAGATAGAACAAGGAGCAGAAGTGTAACCAGCTAGCTAGATTCCCTAGTGATTTGCATTTTGCCTGTACATTTCATAATATTTTTAACACAGGCTTATATGTTGTTTTGGACTGTTGTTTAAGACATTCGCTAAGATTCAACTCTGCTGTTATTTTTGCAAACAATTATTTCTGATGTAGCAGTCGGGCTAGCCAGCATGCTAGCTAACCATCATAATGGGTTTTGTCAGCTAGCCAACATAGCTAGCTAGTGTCATCAAACAGATTATCATCTGAATTCAAATTATTTGGAGTGTAATGCAATTGATTAGTGACAATGGTGTGAACCTATGTTCAGCATTATATGAGCATTATAACATGATTATAAACCAAAATAAATGTGGAATGGCATGACTTCAGCTGGGCTATAACATTGACTGTGTGATGGGTGTTTGCAGAATTTGGTCAGCAAGCTAGTTTTGATAAATGGATACAAAACATAAAGCTTGTTATGCCCAACGTTAGCTCTCTGACAGTGGAACTAAATTAACTAGCTAGCTAACGTTAGCTAACTAACTAGCTAGCAAGCCTTACGTTTAGGTTAGCTGGCTGACAGTGTATATTAGATATACAAATATAGTGAACAAAGCTAGCTTAGACAGTAATCTACATTAATTTAAACATAGTCATTCTTTGTTGTGTTGAACATTTCCCTTATCCATAGCTAGCTAGCTAATGTTAACATTAGCTACCCTCGTCTGATTTCAAGAGTAAGCTAATGTTAGCTGACATAGCTAACTAGCTGATGATGACAACTAGCTAGCTAAGTGTGTACTTTCATAAACCACCATGTTCAGTCATGCAAATGCTGTCTAGTGTCTCTCTCTCTCTGGATACATTGCTGCTCATGTGTTTCCGTGTGTCCACTTTACTCACTCCTGTCTTTCTGTCTGTCTTTCTGTTAGTCTTGCAGGAACATGAATCAGAGGGGGGCAGAATCCCTCTGATGAATGCAGACAGAGGAGGACACCTGTGTAGGGTACAGTTCCTAATCAGCAAAGGTGTGCCTCTGCTCCCTCCTTGTATAACATCACACAAAACCACACAGCAGACATCTGACACATCTGATAAAATTGAGCACACAGCCATGCAATCTCCATAGACAAACACTGGCAGTAGAATGGCCTTACTGAAGAGCTTAGTGACTTTCAACGTGGCAATGCCATAGGATGCCACCTTTCCAAACAAGTCAGTTCGTCAAATTTCTGCCCTGCTAAAGCTGCCCCGGTCAACTGTAAGTGCTGTTATTGTGAAGTGGAAACATCTAGGAGCAACAACTGCTCAGCCACGAAGTGCTAGACCTCAGAAGCTCACAGAATGGGACCGGCGAGTACTAAAGCGTGTAAAAATGGTCTGTTCTCAGTTGCAACGCTGACTACCAAGTTCCAAACTGCCTCTTGAAGCAACGTCAGCACAAGAACTGTTCAGCGGGAGCTTCATAAAATGGGTTTCGGTGGCCGAGCAGCCACACCCAAGCCTAAGATCACCATGCGCAATGCCAAGCGTTGGCTGGAGTGGTGTAAATAAAGCGCGCCGCCATTGGACCCTGGAGCAGTGTAAACGCGTTCTCTGGAGTGATTAATTATGCTTCACCATCTGGCAGTCTGAAGGACGAATCTGGGTTTGGCAGATGCCAGGAGAACGCTACCTGCCCCAATGCATAGTGCCACATGTAAAGTTTGGTGGAGACGGAATAATGTTCTGGAGCTTTTTTTCATGGTTCGAGCTAGGCCCCTTAGTTCCAGTGAAGGGAAATCTTAACGCTACATCATACAATGACATTCTAGACGATTCTGTGCTTCCAACTTTGTGGCAACAGATTGGGGAAGGCCTTTTCCTGTTTCAGCATGACAATGCCCCCGTGCACAAAGCGAGGTCCATACTGAAATGATTTGTTGAGATCGCTGTGGAAAAATTTGACTGGCCTGCACAGAGCCCTGACCTCAACTCCAACGAACACCTTTGGGATGAATCGGAACGGCGACTGCGAGCCAGGCCTAATCGCCCAACATCAGTGCACGACCTCAGTAATGCTCTTGTGGCTGAATGGAAGCAAGTCCCCGCAGCAATGTTTCAACATCTAGTGGAAAGCCTTTCCAGAAGAGTGGAGGCTGTCAAATTCTCTCTCTCTCTCTCTCTCTCTCTCTCTCTCTCTCTCTCTCTCTAAACTGAAGGCAAATCAACAATAAGCTGCCTTGGGTCCTATGTTATTCTTCTTCGTAATTGCTCCTAACTTTACCTTTTATTTATTATTTCTATATAGGTGATATCACCGGCTGCAAAGTGGAATTATGTTTTTAGAAATGTTACAAATTAATAACAAAAGCTGACATGTCTTGAGTCAATAAGTCAAGCCTAATTACAGTTTTTCTCTATTGCTAAGACACATTTCTTGAAAGCTGCTCTCCTTTTCTCTTAACTGTGAACACAAAACCCAATTTTCAAGCTACATTCACAAAACCTCAGACTCTTCTTGCAAAACCAAACTTTCACCTCAAAACAGTTCAATCTGTGCTCAAAACTGAACTATGTTGTCAAATCGTGCCCCGAGTCAATCAAAATTAAAAACACTACTGAACAGTCACTAAACACTATGTAGAAAAATAGAAAACACAATGCTCAGGACATGAAGCTGGAGAAATAAATGTTTATTGTTCACTGTAGGCTAAATGCATGTTGCAAAACAAAAAAAACTGGGCATTTAGCACTTGTACAAAAAGACAAAACAGAAATCTTGTGCATTTACATGTAGCACTTGTAAAAACAAAACAGAAATCTTATGCGTTTGCCACTTGTGTACAGTAAGCCCATGTAAAAATAAAGTACAAAAATATACAAATAAGTGCATTACTCAGCCACAGCATCATGTCTCCGTACTGGGTCAGGCCACAGGATTTACCCTGGTGTAAGGTTGGCGTTCATATACCTTCCACCGCCATGAGGAGAAGAATTCCTCAATGGGGTTTAGGAAAGGGGAGTACGGTGGAAGGCAAAAATTGATAAAACCTTGGTTCATATTGTACCACTCTCTAACCTGGAGGGCTCTGTGAAAACTCACATTGTCCCAAACAACAACATAGATGGGATGCTCATCCTGCTGCCCTAACAAAGCATCTCGCATGTGATTGAGGAAAATGAAGAGCTGGTGAGTGTTGTAAGGCCCCAGGTTGGCATGATGGTGGACAACCCCATGATTGCTGATGGCAGCACATAATGTGACATTGCCACCACGCTGCCCAGGAACACCAACAATGGCCCGATGGCCAATCACATTACGGCCTCTCCTTCTCCTTTTGGTGAGATTAAACCCAGCTTCATCCATGTAGATGTATTGATGGGGTCTTTCCATTGCATCCAGTTGAAAAACCCTCTGTAGAAATAGATATAGTTTTGTAAGTGATACGGAAAAAGTGATTTAGGCCACTACAGTAAATCACTACTTAGAGTAATCAACATTGAATGTGTCTGGATATATGCCAACCTGTACATACTGGAATCTTTGCTCTTTGACTCTGTCTGAGTTGCGATCAAAGGGCACTCTGTATAGCTGTTTCATGCGCAGTCTGTTGCGCTTGAGGACACGATCAACAGTAGAGAGGCTGACACTGTTGATACCCTCAAAATGTAAATGGTCCTCAATGATCTTCTGCTGAATTTCGCTCAGTTTAATGGCATTGTTCTCACGGACAATATCAACAATTAGGGTCTCTTGGTGTGGGGAGAACATACCTGTCCTCCCACCCCCATGTGGCAGTCTTTCAATTCTACAAAAAGAGAACATGGAGTTACAAAAAATATACATGGAATACTAGGCCTACAAACAGTTAGACCAACCCTCCATTACAATACTACAGTACATTGGTACAGTGATGTACTGAAACATATATTTACTTACAGTATACTGTGGTACAGTATATAGTATGTCATACAGTAATTGCTGTCAACATTTACATACTGTACTATAATGTCAAAAAAAGGTAATTACCTGTTCTCTTCTCTAAATCTTCGGATTATGGTGGACACAGTGAATCTACTGATGTTTGGTTGTACCCTTTGTCCAGCCTCCCTCATGCTCATACCATGGACAAGAACATGGTCAATCACAGTAGCTCTGATTTCATCAGATATTACTGTTCTTTGTCTTCGCTGACCACCTCGACCTCCTCTCACACGAACTCTTCCTCTCAGATTTCTATCCATTGTAGGGCCTCACAAACCAGTGCTCTCTGAACTGGCTTACTGTATATGTTCCCTCACATCATTAGCCACAAGTGTGATCAATTTTGAGTTGTTGTGTTCAAGTGGTGACACCTGTGCTCTAATTGTGTTTGACTTTTGTCACCTGTGCTCACCATTATGCAGCACGGGTGCATCACAATGAAAATGTGTTGGCAAGTTATGTCTAAACAGGTGAAAAGTGCTTATGGTTTTGCCAAAAGAGTGATTGATTCAATCAGTGGGTTCAGGCAACTGAGCATTTGGTTCAGACAATAGGGTTGAGTGTTTTAGCAATTGAGAAAAACTGTAAGTTCAGGAGTAAAAATTTGCTTAACAAGTCACATAATAAGTCACATAACTATTATTGCACACTCACTGTGTGCAATAATAGTATTTAACATGATTTTTTGAATGACTACCTCATCTCTGTACCCCACACATACAATTATCTGTAAGGTCCCTCAGTCGAGCAGCAAATTTCAAACACAGATTCAACCACAAAGACCAGGGAGGTTTTCCAATGCCTCTCAAAGAAACACACCTATTGGCTCCTAATTACACTTTGGAGGGTGTATCAATACACCCAATCACTACAAAGATACATGTGTCCTTCCCAACTCAGCCACTGGAGAGGAAGGAAACCGCTCAGGGATTTCACCATGAGGCCAATGGCGACTTTACAGTTTTTTTTGATTGCTTAAGCACGATTTTCAAAACAGGGCCCGTGTTTTCAAAACACTACACACAATTAGCACAACCACACACCCAATTAGCAAAACACTACAGATCCTTTGCAAAATTAAACACTCTTGTAAAAACTATACACTTCTTTTTAAAAACCACACTTTGTTACCATATGAAACACACACGTTTCACATTACTATACTCTGTTTGCACGAGTTACACTCTGCTGTGATAAACCTAAAACACTTTTAGCACTTCTACTTCCCTATGATTAGAGTAGGCTACTCTCAACAAAGTACAAATATAATGTAAATTCACCAAACACTACACAAGACCAATGTTGCAGACTGAAGAAACTCATTTATTTCTCAACACGCCCAAAATGTTGACATGGAGATTCATAATACTGTAACCAAACGTCACTTTACGTATTGTAAGTTCAAAAAAATTTTTAAAAAATAACTAGACATTGTCTCTTCGCCTAGCTGGATCTGGCCAGAGAATTTCATCAACATCGCAGGCAATGTTGTCATTAGCAAGACACCTTGGAAAGAAACGTCTTGAATGACGAATCCATCCTTGCATTGCTGCTACCTCCATCTGGTCACAGGCCTCCTCCATGGCTTGGATGAGGGGTACCTCAGCCTGGAGACGGAGATCATATACCTTCCACCGCCATGCCGAGAAAAACTATTCTATAGGGTTGAGGAATGGAGAGTATGGTGGAAGATATAGGACGGTGAAATGTGGATGTTGCTGAAACCAGTTCTGAACCAGAGCAGAGCGGTGGAAAGACACATTGTCCCAGACAACAATGTATTGCATATGATCGATTTGATTTGCTGCTGTTATGTTGTGCAATTGGTCCAAGAATGTAAGTATGAGTGCTGTGTTGTAAGGGCCCATATGGGCATGGCGGTGGAGGACCCCATTCTGTGTAATGGCTGCACAGAGTGTTATATTACCCCCACGTTGCCCTGGGACATTGACTATAGCCCTGTGGCCAATGATGTTTCTTCCCCTCCTTCGTGTTCTCGTCAGGTTGAACCCAGCCTCATCTACGTAAATGAACTCATGCTGGATCTCCTCTCCATCCATTCGTAAAACTCTCTGAAAAACAGTGTCAGGCAAAATTGTGTAGTTCAGTGTAGATCTAGTATACATATTACAGTACAGTAAAAGATTATGAGACAGTATGCAAGATCACACTGCTAAAGTGAATACATACCTCTGCATAATCATGCGGAGTCGTTTCACCCTTTCGGAATTGCGCTCGAAAGGCACTCGATAAATTTGCTTCATTTGAATATGTTTTTTTTTAGGATGCGTGCCAGTGTTGATGTTGAGACCTGATGGATATCGTTGAAAATGGCGTGGTTATTGACAATGTTAGCTTGGAGCTGCTTGAGTGTTATAGCATTGTTGGCCAAAACCATGTTTACTATCTCCCTCTCTTGCTGTTCTGTGAACATAGGAGGCCTTCCCCCTTGTCGTCCCTGACCCTCAATCCTATGTAGAAAAAAAACAGTATACAATAGTACAGTAATTTCACAGGAAAAGGTAACAGAAGTGCTGATAGTGCATAGAATATAGTACTGTAAGCAGTTACTGAAACCGTGCAGATGTTTTTGATATGATGATATTTTTACAATACCTATTTTCCAGTCGAAATGTTCTCATCACACTTGCCACTGTATATCGGCTTAGATTTGGCTGTACTCGCAGTCCAGCCTCCCTCAGCGTCAGGCCGTGGTTGACAATGTGGTCAACCAGTGTTGCGCGGATCTCATTTGTCAGATTCGGTCCTCTTTGAGCACCTTCTTGTCTTCCTCTTCCTCTTCCTCTTCCTCCCCTTCCTCCTCCTCCTCCTCCTCCTCGTTCTCCTCCTCGTCCTCCTCGTTCTCCTCGTCCTCCTCGTCCTCCTCGTTCTCCTCCTCGTCCTCCTCGTTCTCCTCGTCCTCCTCGTCCTCCTCGTTCTCCTCGTCCTCCTCCTCGTTCTCCTCGTCCTCCTCGTCCTCCTCGTTCTCCTCGTCCTCCTCCTCGTTCTCCTCGTCGTCGTCCTCCTCCTCCTCCTCCTCGTCTTACTCTTTCTCTGACTCTTTCCATTGTGCTTGAAGACCGATGAACTCACCTGCTGCTTTTTATAGTGCTTATACACCTGATTGGTGTGTCTACAATTAAGCAAACGAGTGTTTGCACACCTGATGACTGTGTTGAACCAATTGGTTGGACGGTGTGGTAATTTGACAGTCAGTGCTTTGGTATTGCAAGGACGTGACTTCATGATAGATTTTTGTGTGTAATGTATGTTAAGTGTGTTTAGTGTTTTGCAAATCACTGTGTGTAGAGTTTTGCAACAAGTGTAAGGTTGACAATGTGCTTATAGTTGTGCAAATATGGGCTGATGTTTTGCTTTTTGAGTGTAAGGTTTTGCTAATAGTGTACTACTTTTAATTTTAGTGTGTAAGCAATCCAAAAAAACTGTAAAACAATTACAGAGTGTAATGGCTGTTATAGGAGAAAACTGAGGATGGATCAACAACATTGTTGTTACTCCACAGTACTAACCTAAATGACAGAGTAAAAAGAAGGAAGCCTGTACAGCATAACAAATATTCCAAAATATGCATCCTGTTTGCAATAAGGCACTAAAGTAAAACTGCAAAAAATGGAATAGAGCTAAGCACAGGAAAACTCCTAGAGGAAAACCTGGTTCAGTCTGCTTTCCACCAGACCGGGAGATGAATTCACCTTTCAGCAGGACAATTATAATAATCTCAGGAATTTTATTTTAGCATGAAAGCTTGAGGGACTGGAATAGTAAATTGTAACTGAGCTCGATGCTGTATGTAACTCTGAGCTGAATGCTGGATACTGGATGTAACTCTCAGCTGGATGTAACTTTCAGTCAGGTGCTGATGTAACTCTGAGCCGGATGTTGGATGTAAGTCTGAGCCGGATGCTGGATGTAACGCTGAGCCAAATGCTGGATGCTGGATGTAACTCTGAGCCGGATGCTGAATGCTGGATGTAACTCTGAGCCGGATGCTGGATGTAACTCTGAGCCGGATGCTGGATGCTGGATGCTGGATGTAACTCTGAGCCGGATGCTGGATGCTGGATGTAACGTTGAGCCGGATGCCGGATGCTGAATGTAACTCTGAGCCAGATACTATACTGGATGTAATATCCAGCAACCAGCATCCAGCTCAGAGTTACAGCCCCTACTAAATTAATGGATGCTCATTTTTGTTTGTTCCTGCTGTTCTCCAAAGAGCATTTTATAGTTTTGATATGGTGTAGAAATGAAGTAAATGAGCTTTAACTTCCCAAAGCATTCTAACGCCACTGGTTGACCTTAACAAGGGCCGCAAGACCAGTAGAAGCAAAATAGCCCCATAAAATCAAAGATCCACCCCCATATTTTACTGTAGGGATGAGGTACTTTTCTCTATATGCTTCTGTTTTTCAACGCCAAACCCACTACAGGTATGCATGGCCAAAAAGCTTTCTTTTCATGTCATCTGACCATAGCACCGGTGCCAAGGATCTGGAAACATTATGTATGGAGGAACAGTCTAAGATCCTTCCCAACGTTTTCTCCAATCTCACAAAAATGCTAGAGTATCGAAACCAAGGTGCCAATAATTTTGACCCATAACTTTTTTAGATTTTTTTTATTACTCTGACCAATTGTATTAATATAATAAAAGGCATGAGCTGGCGCTAAAAAAACCAAGTTAGTTAGAGGTGCTGACTAACAGCGAGTAAACTGTACGCTATAAATACAAATAAATAAAGAGAGTTGCACACTCTATATACATTTACAAGCTCCCAGTAATTTATTGGGTTTACACAGGTATCTAGCATGTTACTCTACCGAGGAGAGGATGTGACATTGAGACCCTGCTACTACAGAGGGAGGACTTCTGGATCTTCTATCTAAAAACACTGACCCCTAGTGGTCTAAACATTGACTTTGCCCTCAGGCCCTTTTAATGAACAAGTCCCCTACTTATGAATAAGTCTGCTAAATGAACATATTCTTTCTACAGCGTATCAGCATGCACCCAAGAAGTCTCTCTCTCTCTCTCTCTCTCTCTCTCTCTCTCTCTCTCTCTCTCAAGGTATTCTTCCGGTGTCTTTGCTCTAATTCCGAGAAGGGGTGATAACTTCAAACGTCTCCGGCCTTATTTGCATTAGCTAGTGACAGTGAACGAAAGCGAGACGACACGCTGCCACCGGAGAGGCGACTAACAGGCTATTTGCACATGTCCTTGCACCGTGCAGCCTAGAGTAATTATCTTTCCCTCCGTGAGTCAAACGCTGAGTAGTATAATGGCAACATTGGTGCTACAAATGTGACCGTCTTTTAGATATGTATCATTATTCTTCCCCATTCCCTCATCTGTCTTTGATGGTATTGATGGTTGGTGGTACAGGGCCCATCACAGACATCAGAGACTGAGCTGGATAAAGGCTTTGTACGTCTTTACCAATGCATGTCATTATGACTCCAGCAAGTAACCATCGTTTCAATGTATTTTGTGTCACAGGCAGCAGTACTGAAAAATCTAATAATTTCAATTAAAACCATTGATAGATACTAACTTTTATTAAATGTTGTATTATTCTTTATTTATTCAGGGAAAACCCATTGAAACCATGGTCTCATTCCCAAGGGTGCCCTGATCACAACAATACAACAACAAATACAATGTAAAACAAAACAGCAATCAATAACATCACACAATTTATGAAAAACAGTTACATTCCTCAGCCACTAGGTCCTCAATAAACACCCTAACATTCAGAATGCAGAATCATGTCTACCATTAACCTGAACATATAGTCCAAGTAGCTGGCAATAGAACATTATAACATACTGTACACCCCAAATATCTGCTGACAGAAAGTAGTGTACATGATTGACACCTAATCTGATGAAAGATGTGAAATCAAGGAGGTGTCATCTCTTCTTCCAGTGTGGAGAGAAATAATGGACCAGGTGTTTTCTCCCATAGCCAAGTTCCAATTAAGGCCCCAGTAAGGCAGATGAAGGGAGATGGAGATATGTTAATTGGCACAGAAGATGGAAGGTCAGAGATGAGAACGATGGAGCCTAATTGGCTGAGGTTCCCGTGCAGCCTATCACATCGCACATCGAACATACTTTTGTGGGGAGTCTTTTGTTCTGGATAAAACCCCACATAATTCCATGTACATGTCGAATGAAAGCATAGGCTAAGCTAGGTTGTATCATCCACCATTTTACCACCATTAAAGACTCACTGCCTCATGATCATTTAGCTGCATGGACTTTCCCTTTGAACATGGAATCCGACCACGTGTGGTATACTGTGTTTCCTCCTTTTGAATGGTACATATTTTCGAAGACTAAGGGATGGAATTGTTATACAGTTGAAGTCGGAAGTTTACATACACCTTAGCCAAATACATTTAAAATCAGTTTTTCACAATTCCTGACATATAATCCTAGTAAAAATTCCCTGTTTTAGGTCAGTTAGGATCACCACTTTATTTTAAGAATGTGAAATGTCAGAATAATAGTAGAGAGAATTATTTATTTCAGCTTTTCTTTATTTCATCACATTCCCAGTACATACACTCAATTAGTATTTGGTAGCATTGCCTTGAAACTGTTTAACTTCGGTCAAACGTTTCGGGTAGCCTTCCACAAGCTTCCCACAATAAGTTGGGTGAATTTTGGCCCATTCCTCCTGACAGAACTGGTGTAACTGAGTCAGGTTTGTAGGCCTCCTTGCTCGCACACGCTTTTTCAGTTCTGCCCACACATTTTCTATAAGATTGAGGTCAGGGCTTTGTGATGGCCACTCCAATACCTTGACTTTGTTGCCCTTAAGCCATTTTGCCACAACTTTGGAAGTATGCTTGGGGTCATTGTCCAATTGGAAGACCCATTTGCGACCAAGCTTTAACTTCCTGACTGATGTCTTGAGATGTTGCTTCAATATATCCACATCATTTTCCTTCCTCATGATGCCATCTATTTTGTGAAGTGCACCAGTCCCTCCTGCAGCAAAGCACCCCCACAGCATGATGCTGCCACCCCCGTGCTTCACGATGGTGTTCTTCGGCTTGCAAACAACCCCCTTTTTCCTCCAAACATAACGATGGCCATTATGGCCAAACAGTTCTATTTTTGTTTCATCAGACCAGAGGACATTTCTCCAAAAAGTACGATCTTTGTCCCAATGTGCAATTTCAAACCGTAGTCTGGATTTTTTATGGCGGTTTTGGAGCAGTGGCTTCTTCCTGGCTGAGCGGCCTTTCACGTTATGTCGATATAGGACTCATTTTACTGTGGATATAGATACTTTTGTACCTGTTTCCTCCAGCATCTTCACAAGGTCCTTTGCTGTTGTTCTGGGATTGATTTGCACTTTTCGCACCAAAGTACGTTCATCTCTAGGAGACAGAACGCGTCTCCTTCCTGAGCGGTATGACAGCTGCGTGGTCCCATGGTGTTTATACTTGCGTACTATTGTTTGTACAGATGAACGTGGTACCTTCAGGCGTTTGGAAATTGCACCCAAGGATGAACCAGACTTGAGGAGGTCTACCATTTTTATTCTGAGGTCTCTTTTGATTTTCCCATGATGTCAAGCAAAGAGGCACTGAGTTTGAAGGTAGGCCTTGAAATACATCCACAGGTACACCTCCATTTGACTCAAATTATGACAATTAGCCTATCAGAAGCTTCTAAAGCCATAACATCATTTTCTGGAATTTTCCAAGCTGTTTAAAGGCACAGTCAACTTAGTGTATGTACACTTCTGACCCACTGGGATTGTGATACAGTGAATTATAAATGAAATAATCTGTCTGTAAACAATTGTTGGAAAAATTACTTGTGTCATGCACAAAGTAGATGTCCTTACTGACTTGCCAAAACCATAGTTTGTTAACAAGAAATGTGTGGAGTGGTTGAAAAACGAGTTTTAATGACTCCAACCTAAGTGCATGTAAACTTCCGACTGTAGATAGTAAGCTACCTTTTGTCGTGACGTGACTTTCATTATTGTGATGACAATTTTTTATCGAATAATTACAGTGCCTTGCAAAGTATTCATCCCCCTTGGCGTTTTTCCTATTTTGTTGCATTACAACCTGTAATTTAAATGGATTTTTATTTGGATTTCATGTAATGGACATACAGAAAATAATCCAAATTGGTGAATTGAAATGAAAAATATAACTTGTTTCAAAAAAGTATTAAAAAGAAATAACGGAAAAGTGGTGCATGCATATTTATTCACCCCCTTTGCTATGAAGCCCCTAAATAAGATCTGGTGCAACCAATTACCTTCAGAAGTCACATAATTAGTTAAATAAAGTCCACCTGTGTGCAATCTAAGTGTCACATGATCTGTCACATGATCTCAGTATATATACACCTGTTCTGAAAGGCCCCAGAGTTTGCAACACCACTAAGCAAGGGGCAGCACCAAGCAAGTAGCACCATGAAGACGAAGGAGCTCTCCAAACAGGTCAGGGACAAAGTTGTGGAGAAGTACAGATCAGGGTTGGGTTATAAAAAAATATCCGAAACTTTGAACATCCCACGGAGCTCCACTAAATCCATTATTAAAAAATGGAAAGAATATGGCACCACAACAAACCTGCCAAGAGAAGGCCGCCCACCAAAACTCACGGACCAGGCAAGGAGGGCATTAATTAGAGAGGCAACAAAGAGACCAAAGATAACCCTGAAGGAGCTGCAAAGCTCCACAGCGGAGATTGGAGTATCTGTCCATAGGACCACTTTAAGAGCTGGGCTTTACGGAAGAGTGGCCAGAAAAAAGCCATTGCTTAAAGAAAAAAATAAGCTAACACATTTGGTGTTCGCCAAAAGGCATGTGGGAGACTCCCCAAACATATGGAAGAAGGTACTCTGGTCAGACTAAAATTGAGCTTTTGGCCATCAAGGAAAATGCTGTCTGGCGCAAACCCAACATCTCTCATCACCCCGAGAACACCATCCCCACAGTGAAGCATGGTGGCGGCAGCATCATGCTGTGGGGATGCTTTTCATTGGCAGGGACTGGGAAATTGGTCAGAATTGAAGGAATGATGGATGGCGCTAAATACAGGGAAAGTTTTGAGGGAAACCTGTTTCAGTCTTCCAGAGATTTGACACTGGGACGGAGGTTCACCTTCCAGCAGGACAATGACCCTCAGCATACTGCTAAAGCAACACTCAAGGGGTTTAAGGGGAAACTTTTAAATGTATTGGAATGGCCTAGTCAAAGCCCAGACCTCAATCCAATTGAGAATCTGTGGTATGACTTAAAGATTGCTGTACACCAGCGGAACCCATCCAACTTGAAGGAGCTGGAGCAGTTTTGCCTTGAAGAATGGGCAAAAATCCCAGTGGCTAGATTTTCCAAGCTTTTAGAGAAATACCCCAAGAGACTTGCAGCTGTAAATGCTGCAAAAGATGGCTCTATAAAGTATTGACTTTGGGGGGTGAATAGTAATGTCTTATTTCTTGTTTGTTTCACAATAAAATATATTTTGTATCTTCAAAGTGGTAGGCATGTCGTGTAAATCAAATGATACAAACCCCCCAAAAATCAATTTTAATTCCAGGTTCTAAGGCAACAAAATAGGAAAAATGCCAAGGGGGGTGAATACTTTCGCAAGCCACTGTACCTACTATGTTTAATTGTTACTAAATTAATCATGTAACAATTAACTAATTAGGAATTTGGGGCACCACGGGAAATGTTGTTTAATGAGTTACCGTTTCCCGAATTAACTCTAAGGATATCTAGATATCTCTTATCATTTAACAGTCATTTATTAATCATTTACCTCATATCAGTCTCATTCTGAAAGTCGTAGGCTCTTTAAGTCTGCATGAACCCGGGTCTTACTGATCAATCCGTACCACACAAATGTATTTAATTAATTAATTATTTACTAACTAATTAAAAATGATAACACAAGATACAAACACGTACACGGTTTAGATAGGGATTATAAACTTAATACAATGAAAACAGGTCCCTAGCGGACTAACCAAATTAGACACTTGTTACAAAAGATGGCGAGTTAAAGAGAGAGAGAGAGAGAAAACACTTGGATGCACATGGACCTACACTCACAGTAAACCTTTGCCCCGATCTGCCGCCTGTTTGGGAAGAAAAGCAATGCATGTATTTACGTGTTTCTCTGTTGGACCCAGGCCTTCGTGGGAAGGGGTCGATTGGGATGGCCTTTTAGATGTAAGGCTCATATTGTCCACAAGAGGTCACAATGTCCTTCTTCTTAGTTGTCTGTTTACTTTCACTCGTTCTGGAAGTGGTCTTCTGAGGACGGCTAATCAGCCGTGTCGATGATCCCCCGTGGGGTGATGAGAGCAGCGTAGTAGACGATGGCTTGAAGAGAGTAAAAGGATGGTCCCACTTAAATTCACCTTAGATACAGTACTCAGAACAGCTACTCAGCCGTAACATTGATTGTTAGTGGAGGCAACTTTGTCGTCTTCACCTCGTGTTGATTTTCAGGGTTGGGACCAATATGGACAAAAGCTGCAGCTTGAGGTCCGTCTAGTCTGATCTGATAATTCTTATCTCAATCTTTTATGCACTCTGGTAAAGAGGGGTGTTTCCGTCATACTGACATGCTCTCTGAGCTCCCTCGGGCATGGCTAGTTACAAGGCAAAAGTATTATCATCACTATGATTTTGTTAGAAAGCTAAAATCACATTCCTATCTTCATGACAACATTGTCTTCCTCCTTGATACCTACCTTCCCAAGTTATCTCACGTCACCCCGCTCCTCCGCACACTCCACTGGCTTCCAGTTGAAGCTCGCATCTGTTACAAGACCATGGTGCTTGCCTACGGAGCTGTGAGGGGAACGGCACCTCCGTACCTTCAGGCTCTGATCAGTCCCTACACCCAAACGAGGGCATTGCGTTCATCCACCTCTGGCCTGCTGGCTCCCCTTCCTCTGCGGAAGCATAGTTCCCGCTCAGCCCAGTCAAAACTGTTCGCTGCTCTGGCACCCCAATGGTGGAACAAGCTCCCTCACGACGCCAGGACAGCGGAGTCACTCACCACCTTCCGGAGACATTTGAAACCCCACCTCTTTAAGGAATACCTGGGATAGGATAAAGTAATCCTTCTACCCCCCCAAAAAAAAATAACACATTGTAAAGTGGTTGTACTACTGGCTATAAGGTGAATGCACCAATTTGTAAGTCGCTCTGGAAAAGAGCGTCTGCTAAATGACGTAAATGTAAATGTAAATATAAACTTGATATACACAGTGTAAAGGCTCTTCAAGTCACAATGTTTTCGTTATAATGCCTTTATACAATTTTTTATGACATCACAAAAAATGTTTTGACAACAAGAGAAGGAATGTCAGATGAATATTCTGCACAAGCAGTCAAAACTCAGACTGAAAGATGCTAAAATCAACAGGTCTTGGTTTGCACAGCTCGAGAAAAAAAACGTGCTTCTGTCAATTCCATCATAGAACAGTTTTCTTAAAGATGATTTAAAATCATACCGTAAATTATTTTT
Source organism: Coregonus clupeaformis (assembly GCF_020615455.1). Taxonomy (NCBI): domain Eukaryota; kingdom Metazoa; phylum Chordata; class Actinopteri; order Salmoniformes; family Salmonidae; genus Coregonus; species Coregonus clupeaformis. The sequence goes on from NW_025534984.1 coordinate 29,091, forward strand.
GAGCATTATTCAATTAATTTAATGCTAATAATAATACAAAATAACTGTTATCTAACATATTGTATAACATATAGTATCGATCTATATGAGCCATGTTACAATTCCCACCAAGTGGGTTGAACCTATTGGCGAGATGCGTAGGGTGTTTGCCATTCACGGCAGCGACCCAGATTTGCTTCCCTGCCCCACCGTTAGCTAAATTGGTGTCAAAAGTGGGAGGGCGGCTGTGAGACCATCTGCACAGCCTGGAAGTGTGAGGGCGCTGAGTAGTCATCCTCGCTATATGAGCCACATTACAACTCCCACCAAGTTGGTAAACACTATTGGGGTGATGTGTAGGGTGTTTGCCTTTCACTCCAGCGACCCAGGCTCACTTCCCTGTTCGCTACAATATTCTAGTTTTACTGTTTTGTTGTCACTGTAAAACGATATGAACCATGCAATGAAGTCAGCTTTCATGTATTGGAGTTTAGTTAATATGTTTTACTAATTCCAAACCCAATCAACATCTTAATATCATTCAATTTCTTATAGTTTTATCACACAGCTGATTCACAACAACAACTGACATCCACAAAAGACAAGATGGTCTGCAGTGACATACGGTTGAAGTTGGAAGTTTACATACACTTAGGTTGGAGTCATTAAAACTCGCTTTTCAACCACTCCACAAATTTCTTGTTAACAAACGATAGTTTTGGCAAGTCGGTTAGGACATCTACTTTGTGCATGACACAAGTAATATTTCCAACAATTGTTTACAGACAGATTATTTCACTTATAATTCACTGTATCACAATTCCAGTGGGTCAGAAGTTTACATGCACTAAGATGACTGTTCCTTTAAACAGCTTGGAAAATTCCAGAAAATGATGTCTTGGCTTTAGAAGCTTCTGATAGGCTAATTGACAAAATTGAGTCAATTGGAGTTGTACCTGTGGATGTATTTCAAGGCCTACCTTCAAACTAAACTCAGTGCCTCTTTGCTTGACATCATGGGAAAATCAAAAGAAATCAGCGAAGACCTCCGAAAAAGAATTGTAGACCTCCACAAGTCTGGTTCATCCTTGGGAGCAATTTCCAAATGCCTGAAGGTACCACGTTCATCTGTACAAACAATAGTACGCAAGTATAAACACCATGGGACCACGCAGCCATCATACTGCTCAGAAAGGAGACGCGTTCTGTCTCCTAGAGATGAACGTACTTTCGTTCGAAAAGTGCAAATCAATCCCAGAACAACAGCAAAGGACCTATATCCACAGTAAAACAAGTCGTATATTGACAAAACCTGAAAGGCCGCTCAGCAATTACAGCTGCAAGTCTCTTGGGGTATTTCTCTATAAGCTTGGAACATTTAGCCACTGGGATTTTTGCCCATTCTTCAAGGCAAAACTGCTCCAGCTCCTTCAAGTTGGATGGGTTCCGCTGGTGTACAGCAATCTTTAAGTCATACCATAGATTCTCAATTGGATTGAGGTCTGGGCTTTGACTAGGCCATTCCAAGAATTTCCCTGTATTTAGCGCCATCCATCATTCCTTCAATTCTGACCAATTTCCCAGTCCCTGCCAATGAAAAACATCCCCACAGCATGGTGCTGCTGCCACCATGCTTCACTGTGGGGATGGTGTTCTTGAGGTGAAGAGAGGTGTTGGGTTTGCGCCAGACATAGCATTTTCCTTGATGGCCAAAAAGCTCAATTTTAGTCTCATCTAATCAGAGTACCTTCTTCCATATGTTTGGGGAGTCTCCCACATGCCTTTTGGCGAACACCAAACGTGTTTGCTTATTTTTTTCTTTAAGCAATGGCATTTTTTCTGGCCACTCTTCCGTAAAGCCCAGCTCTGTGGAGTGTACGGCTTGAAGTGGTCCTATGGACAGATACTCCAATCTCCGCTGTGGAGCTTTGCAGCTCCTTCAGGGTTATCTATGGTCTCTTTGTTGCCTCTCTGATTAATGCCCTCATTGCCTGGTCCGTGAGTTTTGGTGGGCGGCCCTCTCTTGGCAGGTTTGTTGTGGTGCCATATTCTTTCCATTTTTTAATAATGGATTTAATGGTGCTCCGTGGGATGTTCAAAGTTTCGGATATTTTTTTATAACCCAATCCTGATCTGTACTTCTCCAACAACTTTGTCCCTGACCTGTTTGGAGAGCTCCTTGGTCTTCATGGTGCCGCTTGCTTGGTGGTGCCCCTTGCTTAGTGGTGTTGCAGACTCTGGGGCCTTTCAGAACAGGTGTATATATACTGAGATCATGTGACAGATCGTGTGACACTTAGATTGCAGACAGGTGGACTTTATTTAACTAATTATGTGACTTCTGAAGGTAATTGGTTTCACCAGATCTTATTTAGGGGCTTCATAGCAAAGGGGGTGAATACATATGCACGCACCACTTTTCCATTATTTATTTTTTATACTTTTTTGAAACAAATAATTTATTTCATTTCAATTCACCAATATGGACTATTTTGTATATGTCCATTACATGAAATCCAAATAAAATTCCATTTAAATTACAGGTTGTAATGCAACAAAATAGGAAAAACACCAAGGGGGATGAATCCTTTTGCAAGGCACTGTATGTGTTATTCAGTTCCCTACGCTGCTACTGAGGTGGCCGCTAGCCCACTCCACATCTACACAGGCATCAGACAGATGCTTTATCGCCCTGTGACTCTGGGGCTAACTCAATCTATATCACATTGGCAGCGCTAACAGATAATCATTATCATTGTCATCCAAACTCTGTAATTAAAAGGCCTACATTCATTTTGTTATAGAGGTCACACTTGTTGTCATTGAACTAGAGCAGCTACGCCCCAATACTCTTGAAAAGCTGCATCTCTGATTTGAGCTTTTCCTAAGTGGACACATCTGAGGGAGTTGAATCAGGGCGTAAACAACGTTTTAAGTCCATCTTCAACCCCATTGGACTGTCACTCTTAAATAGCTGTATCTCTCTCGTTAGCTATTCAGGTAGCTTAGCGGTTAAGAGCGTTGTGCCAGTAACCAAAAGGTCGCTGGTTCTAATCCCCGAGCCTACTAGGTGAAAAATCTGTCGATGTGCCCTTGAGCAAGGCACTTAACCCTAATTGCTCCTGTAAGTCGCTCTGGATAAGAGCGTAAATGTAAATCTCCAGATCTGAAAGGAGTAGAATCGTGAAGTAAACATTGAATGTTTTGAATCCTCATTGACTTCAATTGGACAGTCAGGAGGAGTTTTCGCCAACTTTGTTTCACCAGTCTAAACTGGACTGTAGACTCTCACATGCAGTATTTTAGCTACAAAGAAGCCCAGATTGCCTGTTGGAGTACTAAACAACAGACTGGATGGATTCAGTTCTTTTTTGGGGGAAATAATAATTCTAACAAATTTTTTTTTTTGTTCTCAAATAAATATGATCAAAACCTTTATCTCACGTGGCGCCCTGGAATTTATGCCAAACGTGAATGACAGCGCGTCAGTCAAGCGTTTGAGTGAGTGACACTGAGCTGGTAGGGGGTCTTTTTGAACCGAATCCATCACTATGGTTATTCTATTTTCAGAGATTGGTGGCAGATGGCGTTTCGAAACGTAACACTATTAAAATGTTTGACAGCTTCTCACAAAGAGTTGTGTAGCCATGAAACTATTAATAAATGTGGACTACAACATTTTAGCTAATTAGCAACTTTACAGCTACTTACTACGTTGCAACTACTTAGCATGTTCACTAACCCTTCTCCTAACCCTAACCTTAATGTCACGATCGTCGGATATAGAGGACCAAGGCGCAGCGTGGAAGGTGAACATACTTATTTATTAAATGATACACGAACAAAACAACAAATCGATACGTGACGTCCACAGGTGCAAAACACAAACCAACACGGAACAAGATCACACAAACACTGTGGGAACACAGCCTGTCTAAATATGGTTCCCAATCAGAGACAACCAGCAACAGCTGATACTCGTTGCCTCTGATTGAGAACCACTCTGGCCAACATAGATATACAAAAACTAGAAAAGACACAACGAGCACAAAACATAAACTCCTACACACCCTGGCTCAACTTAAAAGAGTCCCTAGAGCCAGGGCGTGACACTTAACCCCTTTAACCTAACTCCTAACCCTAACCTTAACCCTAACCTTAACCCCTAACCTCTAGCCTAATTTAACGTTAGCCACCTAGCTAACATTAGCAACAAAAATTGGAATTCATAACATATCATACGAGTTGTAATTCGTAACATATAATACAAAATGGATGATGGACATCCACAAATTAATACATACCACACAAAACGTAACATATCAAACAAAATGGAGGGAGAAAGATTTACATATACTATGTTATGTCCATGTTGGTATATACTGAACTGCCAATCTGCACAATTTTATAATTACAGTAATATCACTACTTTGTATGATTTGATTCTGTAGCTATTATTAATCATCAGTAAACACTTGTATTATGTATTATACATGTTACAATGTGTGTATAATGTGATAAATCTGTCCCTGCAATCCTTTGTGAGCCAAAAAAATTGTACTGCAGCAGATACATTAATTTTACATCATTCATACCAGAAACAATATGACAGCACATTATTCATTTGTGGCGATATATACATTGCCTCTGTAGGACAAAAACAGAATGTTTACCAACAAGCCCGACTCGATCAAATCAACAAGAGCATCAACAAGTGTTTTTGTGACTACCTCACAAAGCTGTGGCACATAACGCCACTCTGGCTCCGTTCATGTCACAGAGGAAGGGAGTGAAAAAAATTAATGAAATATTTTGAGTCCCATCCTCCTACACTGCCGGTGATGAATGGGACCGAGATAGCTAAAGCTGAGGTCATCAATCATAGACTAGACTATTAATTAATGTTGTAGGAGGTAAGCCAGCAAAGACCTGTTCCACATCAGCAGAAAAAAAGGAAAGCTATTCTGAACCCAGCCTTATTTTAGCTATCACAGCACACAAACACATGCGTGGACTCACATAAGCACACACACCCCTCCACTCGCACCACACTCACTAACACACACAAACACGCACACACACTGTCTTGTGGGGACACACAATTCATTCTCAATCAAAATCCTATTTTCCCTAACCCCTAACCCTGAACCTAACCCTAACCCTAACGCTAGCTTCTAACTGACTCACAGTATTCATTACGCTACTGTGACGAGGTGTGAATGAAGGAGTCAGGCGCAGGAGGTAAAACACAGAAGTCCAGAGTTTATTCTGTTTACATAAATAAAACGCACCCACCGTCAAAACGAAACAATAACAAGGGAAAATATTCCACCTTGGCAAATACAAATGGAAGAGTAGCTCAACCAAGCTACTAGCTCTCACAATAAACAATCACTCACAAAGACAAGGGGAACAGAGGGGAACACTTATCCACATACTAATTAGGGGAATGAGCACCAGGTGTGTGTGATTGACAAGACAAGACATGACAAGTGGAGTGATGAGAATGGGATCGGGCAGTAGCTAGTAAGCCAGTGACGACGAACGCAGAAACCTGCCCGAACAAGGAGGGGAGGCACCCTCGGCGGAAGTCGTGACAGCTACAATGTGATTTATGCCACTGGTCATTTATTATGCCCTGCTATTGTAAATCATCCCCAAGGAAATCCTGGAAATAAACAAGTTTGCCATTATTGTTACCTCAATGTGATTTCCCATTCATAATGGTAGCGCTGTTGTTGGAATAAGACCATGTCTGGTCAAATAAATGTCACACCTGATAAAAACTCTCCTCAGCTTTCCGTTTACTTTAAATGAAAAATTAGTATAGGAAGTTCTGATTGCCAAAAGAGAATTTGGTGTCAAGTAAATACAAAAATAAAAAATAGTTTAAAGGGGGCAACAAAACAGTCCACCATTTTGATATGATGAACAACAATGGGAAAAGGTATCTTCTAACAGATCCGCACTTAAAGTCAGATTTAAAGGCCCTTTTAAAGGGCAACTGACCTGCTGCCAAGAACACCGGGGTCAATGATGTATACTGCCACTGTTGTGAGAGAAAGTCTATTAAAAGAGATTTATCTAGCACATAGTAAATGTTAAAACCTGCTGAGGTGTTTCTGCTGCCTAGCATCAATAACAAAATGGTGGCACCTTCTTCAGAAGAAATGGTAGCGATATTTAATTGATTGAAGCTAAAATTAACCCTAAAAGTGACAACATATTTTTTTAGCTTAAAAGGCTACCAACAGGGGTCATTCTTTACCCCTAAGAGAAGCAGTACCACTTTTTTTTTTTACCTTTTTGTAACACAAGTAAATGGTTAAAATTCCCCAAAATATGCATATATTTAAAAACGCTAATACATTTACAGTCAAATTAGATTTTTCAAAATTGAGGTTTTTGTATGTTTTTCATGTTTTTGACATATATTTGGATCAATTTCATCCATAGCCACTTGTTATGAACATGTATCTGCTACTAATTCAAGAGTTGTGTTTCTTTGATAGGCAGAGGCTGAGAAATTGGCAATTGAGCTAATCTGACATACCGGTATGACCTAAAATTACATTTACATTTTAGTCATTTAGCAGACGCTCTTATCCAGAGCGACTTACAGTTAGTGAGTGTATACATTTTCATACTGGCCCCCCGTGGGAATTGAACCCACAACCCTGGCGTTGCAATCGCCGTGGTCCTCTGTAGCTCAGCTGGTAGAGCACGGCGCTTGTAACGCTAAGGTAGTGGGTTCGATCCCCGGGACCACCCATACACAAAAAAAAAATGTATGCACGCATGACTGTAAGTCGCTTTGGATAAAAGCGTCTGCTAAATGGCATATTATTATTATTATTATTATTCTACCAACTGAGCTACACATGGCCACCGATATAGGCAATATGGGCGCCGGTGCTAAATATGTATTTATATATTTTTGTTACTTTTTTGTTATAGTGGCTGCCACGCCCCCCCAGGGACCAAATCTGTGATCTGTGGTGGCTCCATATATTTATATTTTCAGGGTACATACACCTACACCTTTGTGAAATGTGTTTTTTTCACAAAGTTTACTATTGAGTCAACATTTTCAGCTTAGTCATGCACCACTAGTATATAATTCTTCCATATTAACACAAAAATCATGATAAATTGTGGGGGGGGGGGTTGTCGGTAACTAGCTGCTTAACAAAAACCTTGATATTATGACATTTTTGACCCCTTGGGGCTCTGTTAGAGTTAACAATGAGGGCTTGATGGAAATCGGATTAGTTGAACTAGGTGTCAGTTCTGGGCAAGAACAAAAATACGTACCCCCTGGGTCCCCAGAACAATGGACCGAAATAACCCTCGATGAATCTGCGATTTTCTGGCCCCTCTCTTTAGTCAATGTAAGCCACCTGTAGGGAGCAGACTAAAGCACCTAAACAATAAATCCCACTCATCTCTGTAGTATTTTGCCCATTACTCATCGACAATCACTATGTTCCCCATGATGGATTTTGTAAACATCCATCACTCGCCCCAACCAGGAGTCAGCATTGGGTCAGACATTGAGATCAAATTATCAGCCGTGATCATATTTCCACGGCCATTATAAATATGCCATTTGTTGTGAAGCTGATCCTCCATGGATGCTCCAATTCTAATACATTCCTCATCTGACAGAAGGCGAAATGATAAATCTCTCCTTGGAACATTTATGACGAGGTACAAGACGAGGAACTTAAAGATACAAAACAAGATTAAAGACATGTTTTATGCATGAGATCACAAAACGGTGCACCAATCACTGAGATGTATTTACTGCCACAGAGTTGCTACCCATGTCATTGATAGTTAAATGGGATGGGATGGAAAGATAATGGATGAGTGATCCAAAGTTGGGGGTTTCTAATGTTAAGGTGACTCGTCATCCACAATTACCTTCTTCATTTGCTATTTTTACATAAGGTTGCGAGTACAGTTACTTCTCTTGCAATTAAGAATATGCAAGGTGAACATTAGTGGAGTAAGGCAGATTTGTGAGTATTGTACAATAGACACTGACAGTGACAGGCTTCTCAGCTTGCCATGCTTCTACTTCTCATTCTATTGTTTATAGCTAGTTCTTGCAATCTGCAATCTTTGTTGGATTTCCTATTTCTCAATTCTTCAGTTAATGTCCATAACCAGTTTACGAGGTGTCTGAAACATTCAGGACTTTCCAGTGACATTACTGGAGTATCTGATTACCAGTAGTGTTAGGAGGTCCTTACATTGGAATTTATCTAAAAACGTAATTTATTTCCGATTGGCCAGAGTACCAAAACCTGACCAATCCTGGATCATTAGTCTTGGACCCGGCAACCACGACAGTTGAGAGAGTACATCCTGACACTCCTCTCAATCAAAGTGTACAAGTGGATGTGTATTTTCACAAGAGACATGTACAGTAAGTGCATTGCTGTTGCTATAAGAATATGTATTTGTGTGGCATCCAGTGCTACTTCTCTTGTACTGTAGTTGAAATGCTGTAAAATGCATAGAGATAGCTTAGGGTGGCCAAATACGAGACAATTTCTGGTCACAGTCCAAAGATGATAACTCAATAATTCTGAAATGATTAATCTGCATACCAAACGTTTTAACTCTTAAGAAAAATCATAACACTTTTACAGTTCTAAAAATCTTAAGTGTTGAAGTAATCACGGTATACGGTTGTTGTCTTAATCATAACTGGATCATCAATAGGCCTGACAGATGAGAGATTTATCTCCTCAATTTAATATTTGCAACTGACACTGAGCAAATAGATTGTTGCTGAAATGGCCTTATGGGTCCATTTATAACTGTCCTTGTTATTAATCTCCTTTGAAATGCTCCGGACCTTCCAAGGGGAGGGGGCAGAGTTCTACTCCACTCCAGGCTACTTTCCTTGGCGCTCGCAACTTTTTGCTTTGATTGATACCGTACAAAACAAAATGTTCTCTTTGTGTGACTTCCAGGGTTGTATTTGTGTTTACAATAGCACATATATCCGATAAAGAAGACGGTTGTGGTGTGACCTGTATGACTACTTGTGGTGACTGCTTTTTACTTTGTAACACTGTTACAGCACTTTTAATTTGCATTATGAGACCAACTATTCCCTTGTAAATAATGCAATTACTTCATATATTTACTGTGTAGATAATATCCATACTCTCCAATATGCATCAAGGGGTTGAGAATCAAAGAGAGAACTCAACGAGGTCATCTCAAGGTAAACCCATTCTCACAACAACAGCACACCCCCAGACTCGCTTTTTTGTTGTATCATAATTACCATTCATCATTTGTTAGATTTCACGGATGTGTACAGCAAACAATATTATCAAGCTATAAGGGGATTTTTATAAGGCCTTTTGTTTTTCTTCTTTTTGTAATTTTTTTCCATCACCTTGAGCTCTGTGATCAGAGTCCGTGGCCCAACCCAGGGGAAATCATAGATTTAGTGTCTCAGTTTAAAAAATAAACTGTTCTAATGTTTGAATTTGAAAGCCAAAGTAATTACTCTGATTTAATGGTTGTAGACACGAACCCTCCTACTCCTCTTAATCACGTTTTCGTCGGGGTTGTTGCCCTTTATACTGGCATATACTGGAAACAGATGCACAATGTTGATGTATGGAAAGGCCACTAGAAAAGGAACTCCACAAATCCACACAAGATGTTGTTTACGTTAAAAACTTTTTAAACAGACTGATTTTGATGGTGATTTTTTTATTATGTTAATTTGATTTCCACAGGGCTGTTGAAATTGTGGGCTGAGAAAAAATGAAATCCACAAATCCGCATGAGATGTTATTTACATTGAAACATGAAATGTGGATGTGTTTGTAGACTATAACAGCTGGAGCGCGGTGGGAGACAGTGTGTTATTGTCACCGGGAACGAGTTGTGACTTCTTATAGAATAATTTACATTGCATCCCAGTTGTCTATTTGAAAGACGGCATACTGTAGTTTCTAAGAAGCATTGTGGAAATGGCTTCAAATTGTTTAATACGTGTCAATGGAAATAAACCAATATATGTCTATATTGTAGCATTTTTTATCTACAATGATGCATGCGGTTAGGAGCTCTTGAATGGATACTCAGCATGAATGTTTTATTGTATGATTATGTATATCTGAAATGTGGATGGAAAACAAAGTATCAAGTATAAGCCTTGATACTCAACACTCACCAGCTGAAAATGGCCTCGGTATAGCTACCCTGATTGCAATAATTACTGAACTAGGTACAGTGGTTGTGAGAAGATGCATGGTCTTGGTAGCCAATTAGCTGTAATTGTGGAGAGTAATTTATCATGTACAGGATATAGGAAGAGAAGTACAGTCTGTAGTGTTATTATTATTAATGAGAGGTTATAAACTGACCATGTTCTCAGATCATTTACATTTTACATTTACATTTTAGTCATTTAGCAGACGCTCTTATCCAGAGCGACTTACAGTTAGTGAGTGCATACATTTTTCATAGGCCATTTGGTAATGGTAGTTGTAGGAATCACAGGGAAACATGTATGATTACAGCATGCGCTGTATATTCTCAACATCAACATCCATAAAGTGAAATGGAGCTCAATGGAAATAACTAACAGACCTTGATGAAACCCACAGTCTATTACAGGATATATACTGCATGACATGTTGCTCTTAGACATTTCACCATACTCTTTTCTCTTCAAATGAGATTATTTGTGTTGAGTAACACATCATTTAATTTGTGAGATTTAATGCCATTTTAGATGTAAATACTACACACGATCACAATACATAATTTCTTTAGATAGAGGATTTGCATTTAAAGATCATTTAATGCCAATTCAATTGTTTATTTGCAGTAAACAACAGCTTTGTGAAAGGTATTAGCACCAATCTTGAAGGAAAGAATAGAAAGGGAACATTGTAGTCTGCTGCCACTACAAAAGGCCTTCCTCATCCCTCTCACCTGTCCTCCATTCTCTCTCTGTTACACTCAAGGTGGTCAGCACTCCATGCTTGTTGTGTTTGTTGACAGCTTTAGGCTATGTCCCCTGACATCTCCCCTTTCCCCAGTTTCACACCCTGTGCACAGCACTCCATGCTTGTAGTGTGAACAGGGAAGAGGCCGGGCAGCGTGGGGCAGCGTGGTGAGATGACTAAGGGACATGGAGGTTGCAGACAGGGAAAAAACACTATGGGTGGTTGTGCTGCCTCATGTAGGGGGGTTACAGCTTGGTCCCTTATTAAGTACATCCCTAACAGGAATGAGTCCTGACCCCCTGTTCTATCTATATGGATGGGAAGCTGACTTGAATAAACAAGTTCCGATTCTAACTTGTACCTCTAGCTTTGCTTGTAAATCAACTTACCTGGTAAAGTAAGGGTTTAGTACCTTTATGGTACTTTGTCACCAGGTAGTTCAGTCTGAGTACCATACCTATGGGATGCCAATGTCTCATCTGTGAACGCATACACTGTACTCCAGCTCTTATGTCAGAACATCCCTTGTCAACAACCTGCTAAATACAGTAATTCATGACGTTACAAACCAAAACACACATTTGGCAGCACCCAATAACACATTCTCTGAAATAAACAAGACAAAGCTGGAGTCACAGATCATAAATGGTAAAAGTGAAAACCCAATAAAAAATGTGGACCAACAAAGGCCCCTGCTGGAACGAAAGCATCAGTTGTTTCTCTAATCAAACGGCTTCCAAGCGGGAAACCGGCGTTCCACTGACACGGCCAACTGTCACTCTCCACAGCTGCAGTGTCGAAGCCCCACAGGGGGCAACCATGTCTGGCCCAGCTTGTGAAATCACATCCATAGGATTATGATTACTAGAACTACAAGTCAATGTTCTGTGATGGATAGGCCGACGGCCATATTTAGTGGATCCATGCCAGTAATTATTTCTATGTTCAGATGTGGACGACCAGTGGTTGAAACTCAACAAACACAGCATCTCTCAGCAGGTCTTCTGTGCCCTTTTCTCTCAGCTAATTATGTTTATCTCTCCAACTGATGCAGGACATACGCTAGAAAAAGTTTTGGTAATGCAAGACATTTGGAGAAAAAAGTATTGGTTTGGTGACTTGATCTGTAATCATGCATGGCTAGTTCAGAACCTAGCACAACTGGACCAAGGGATTTTGTAATACAATGTATTTTATTGGTATTAGGTCTAATGGGTGTCTTTAGCCATGAAAATAAATGTTATGGAAAATTGCCCAAAGGAAAAAGATTTGCTTTGTCATCATTGTTGCATTAATATTTTTGCTGTAAATAAGAGGAAAGATGAGAGGAATTATGCCCTGCAGTCACATACCATTTTATTTATATTCCCCAAACACCAATGAGTCATCATGTGGTACTGCTCTACCAGCAGGCCTACACCACCAGGGTTATATGAAGTCACTGTGACATTTAAGACTGTCAAAAACATTAGCCAAGATTATTATTTTTTAAAAACTTTTTTAGGGGGTAGATCAGCTTTAATATTACTGATAGATTGTGGCTTCTATCAGTGTAATTGTCTGCATCGTTTCCAATCCCCAATATACAGTGCATTCAGAAAGTATTCAGACCCCTTGACTTTTTACACATTTTGTTACATTACAGCTTTATTCGAAAATGGATTAAAAAAGAACAAATCCTCATCAATCTACACACAATACCCCATAATTACAAAGCAAAAACAGGTTTTTGGAAATGTTTGCAAAAAATATATAAAAATACCTTATAGGTATTCAGACCCTTTGCTATGAGACTCGTATTTGAGCTCAGGTGCATCCTGTTTCCACTGATCATCCTTGAGATGTTTAAACAAATTGATTGGAGTCCACCTGTGGTAAATTCAATTGATTGGACATGATCTGGAAAGGCACACACCTGTCTATATAAGGTACCACAGTTGACAGTGCATGTCAGAGCAAAAACCAAGCCAAGAGTTCGAAGGAATTGTCCGTAGAGTTTCGAGACAGGATTGTGTCGAGGCACAGATCTGAGGAAGGCTACCAAAAACAATTCTGCAGCATTGAAGGTCCCCAAAAACACAGTGGCCTCCATCATTCTTAAATGGAAGAAGTTTGGAACCACCAAGACTCCTCCTAGAGCTGGCCGCCCGGCCAAACTGAGCAGAAGGGGGAGAAGGGCCTTGGTCAGGGAGGTGACCAAGAACCCGATGGTCACTCTGACAAAGCTCCAGAGTTCCTCTGTGGAGATGGGAGAACCTTCCAGAAGGACAACCATCTCTGCAGCACTCCACCAATCAAGTCTTTATGGTAGAGTGGCCAGACAGAACTGTTATGTGAATTCTTTAACAAACTATTTTAGTGTCTCTGTGCGTCTCCCAAAAGGTTGTAAGTCTTTTGGGATTTAAGTAACGGCCAGAGTCCCGGTCTGCATGGTCAGAGATATTTATTCATTGAGAATTCTGCCATCACAATTTCAGAGTCCATCTTTTATACTCATACGTCATACAAAAAGAAATCCCTTCCCTCTGTAGGCGGGCTGTAGTTTTCCACTCCAAAACTGCTCTACTGACCTTCAGTTCACACACATATACACACATGCATACACACATACATACACACACACATATCCTACTCCCTGCTTTACTCAGTTATTGCCGTTCTCACAATATTCTGCACCATGTTTTCATAACAGTTTCTCCCCTCCCTAAATTGGGAGGCCTCTTTATCTTAGTTTCTCAGTTGTCTTTGTTGTCTGGCCTGACTCTTACTCACATTGCTAAATAGTGGCTCAATGCCATAGCCTTTACTGGTCCTACACTCACACATTATACACAGTTTCAGGGTGTAATAATTAGTCATTAATAATTAATCTATCAATTCCACCCTTTGACTAAATATTACACACATACAAAATATATGTTGTTATAGAAATGAATCACACTCATTGAAGTATATAAGTTGGTTTGCATATTAAAACATTACAGGTTCATCAGGGTTACCCCATGATTAAAAGCATAACGTTACTTTTTTAGCAATGGTAACTAGTACATCATACTTAAAACGAGACTTTAATACACAAAAGATCATTACAATAACTTTTAAACTAGAGATTTATAGTTCTAGGAAAACATCCAGTCTCAAACTATCTGGATCGTCGTGCGTCCCTCCACCAAGCCTGGTAGGTCATATCCTTCAGTCGGAGTCCGGGATTGGGCCGTATCTCACCATCTGTTGGGAAACCGCCTTGCTCACCAACCCTCAGACACAGGGAATAAGACAACATCCACAAAGAACAAGTATACCCATAGAAGCTATAACTTCACCCAGAATAGTTACAACAATAGTTTTCCATTTACCAAATATGTTATCAAACTAACCGTTTAGGGAGCTATCAATACCAGAGTTCTCAGCCAGTTCGTTCGGCAGCGTGGTGAGTCCCTGAAGCGCTTTGGTCACGGACCCGTCCGGTGCTGTATTGTTTGGGGATGAAAGTACAGCACATAGATCCAAACAGAACACAAACCCCCGTCCCCGCTCAGCCAAAAGCATATCTAAAGCTATTCTATTCTGCCATGTCATTAAGCTAGTTGCCGCTGTCTGCTCAGCTAATCCCTTTATTGCATCACAAGTGTGGTTTATAAATCTTTGCTGGTTATAGTAAACATAATTCATCCAATCTACGTTTTTATTAATTGTTGACCACCAGAAAATACTTGATTCAAACCCAGCTGCGATCTGATTGTGGATCCCATCAATATATATCCTTTCATCAAAGGTCCTACTTTCTACGAGACAACTCACCAGTCTCTGACACGTTTGATTGTTTGCGTATGTAGGTAAGTTCACAATCAGTTATCACCACACAACCATCAGATGTCAGCATGGGCCTGGTTTTGGTTCCTAAAATCCTCTGGCTGCAACAAAGAGGAGAGATTAGTCATGGTCTCTTTAGGTGTGACATTCTCTGTGTGGGAGCAGGAGCTAAGATGCCCTACCCTGTATCCTATCCTTACTAGTCCTAGAAAAACTATAATAAGAATCCCCTGAGACTTCAAACGGAGGCAACCTAGGTTGGGGTGACTTTGTTATCAGGGGATACAGAAAGTGCAAGTTACTACAAGACTATTTCACCACATTCCCAGGTGGCTTGCATGGAGGATAAACCTGACAGAGTCAAAGCCTGTCAAGGGGAACGGAGTAGTTGTTAACCCTGGTTTGGCTGTCCCACAGGCAAAACAGTCCTCTTTAGACATAGTTCTTGCCGTATACTGAATCCATTCCAACCACAGGTTAAGATTTCTATACCCCGTTTCCACCTGTACTACTTCCTTCAGGTCTATAGTTTGCACTATCTTCACCCCGGCCCCGGTCTCACTACCTCCCTCAGAGAGGTTTACTCTATAGGGTGCCCCAGTTGAAGAAGATATCTCACTTGTCAGGTCTGTAATCTGTTTTAGCATAGTTCAGACTTTCAGACAGTACCTACACTCATATGGGTCGCACTGCCATTTCTGATAATTCCCTACTTTCACAATACTACACCTGTCCCTGAACTGTGTATGGAGATTGACATATCCCCCCCCCCGCTTGGTATAAGCAACTACATAGTCCCAGGATGTACATGGTGACATACATATGGTGATGTCCTTCCCTAAAGTCTCTAGAATTTCCCCTTTCCCTACGTCTAGCTGTCTCCTATGCCTTTTCAACTTGTGTTAGGTTAACTACCACTTCTGGCTGAAACAGGAGGGTCCGTGTGTGTTAGGAATATGGCCCCCACAATCAGACAGCTACCTACCGTCGGGGAGACCTGTGAATCCCCACCCTCGCCCCTGAGAACATGTCAGATGCCAGAGGCCAACCCATTGCTTTACCTTCTATCCGAACTCACACAGGGATGATCAGACAGGGTAAGGGAATATTCGTTAAGGAGCCAACCCCGAGCCCTAGTGGTGATCGGATCTTTCTCCTAACTCTGTGTTTGTTCGTCAGGTGTAGCTGGTTTTACCTTTTTACAGTGTGTGACATGCACCCAGATGGATCTCTCAGCTATTCTGCTGGCAAAGGCAGTACTTGGTAGGGCCCTTCCCGCCAGGCCTGCTTCAGTCTCCTGGTTAGATAGAGTGGGTCACCTTCTCCTTTAATTCACCTGTGGGGGCACAAAACCTCTGACATACAGGTGTGGTTAATAACGACCTTCTCACGTGTTCTGCTAGGGTGCTCTCTAGTTCTATGTCTGCCTGTCTGGTCCTGCCAACTGTGGCATTCTGTAAGGTCTTCCAAACACTTTCTCAAAGGGGGATAACCCATCTTTATCTGGGGTTACTCTAAATTTCTTCCCTTCACTCCGTGATAACTCTATAAAATCCATTTCCAATTGCTGGAAAGGGTACTTAGCCGGAGGATACTCACCCTGAGGTGCCCTTTGTCTGCCCTGGTGATTATTTTGAGCACAGATAACACATATTTTTTTTTAAATAATTAGTAATCCCATGTGCAACAAAGTGTTGTCTAATCTGTTCTACCATCCATCCCTCCTTTTGACACATGTCACTGCCCATGTGTCAATATTATCACCTACCTAACAATCACTTAGGTAATATTGGTAATTTATCATCCAATTGCCATCCCTTATTTTTATTTATTGGTAAAATAAACTATCTTAAAGTCCTCCTCTCATGCCTTTAGAATTTACCAGTGTGGATGATTAATTAACACCAGAAAGTTAAACAGAGTTCAGAGGTAATTGAAATACCATCCCATAGAATACCAAACATTACCATTATTCTAAATATTTAATAAATTTTGCTTATCCCAAGTGTTCATTAATCCTCATGACATTCATTCTCATAAGAAATCATATATACCCCAAACTCAGCCAAAACCTAAAAAACTCCATAAAATTCACTGTGTGCTCCTCTAAGACCTATCACCCTTGACCTGCTGAAAACCCCCCAAAATTGAAACAACAAGGCTTTATAAACACTAGGTGTGTTGTTTTTTATTTGAAAACCCCAATTAAAAAACAACAACCAAACAGCCAGGTCATGAGGACTCCTGATTTCTCTCTTCCCCTTCTGCCTACAGTTTCTTAACTGGTGCCCTTTCCTTGCACAGTAACTACACGGTTCCTCACATTCTCTAGCAAAATGTCCCGTTTTGTCACAATTGTAACACTTCCACTCACTCCTGTCTCCACTATTACCTTTTCCTTCTTGTCTGTCTTTGCTACCGTAACCTCTCTTCTCTCCTAGGTATTGACTAATAGTCTCACTGTCTCTAATTCAACACAAAACCCCATCATCCAATGTACTCCCAGCAGAACTGAAAAAAACAAAACAGACTGTGATTTCCAGGACACTGCACCTTTGTTTCTGGCCTCACTATCTCCCGGGAATTGGCCCTCCCTCAAGGTCCCTCCCAATCTGCTCTTGGTAAACTGCAAACCTTTTATTGCTTCTGGTTTCATAGTGTATTGCTTCTGATATGGCCTATGATTAGATTTGGGTATCACCTGTACTGGAATTACCCCTTTTATTAATCCTACGTCTGCTGGACCCCGGGACCACAAATGCTCTGGAACTTCTTTTAAGTCTGACTCCTGTTGTTCTGTCAACAGGTATTCCTCTCCTCAGCATCTGCTATTCTCATCTAAATGTACTATCTGTGGATGGGCTGTGTTGATTGCCACTCACAATATTGACCCAATCAGTGATCCTCTTACCCTTGGATACCCACTGGCCCATGTCTTTCCAGTCCTCTGCTGGCTCCTTTGCTAGGGACACATGTGGGCTCCATATTTCCCTGAACAGTCTCTGACTTTGGGGCCCTATTTCCACCTCCACTACTGCGTGGGTGTTGTCATAGTGAAACCATTTCAAGGCTATAGTCCTTTCTGTGGTTTTAAATAATGCTTTCTCATAGATTGCATCTGGACCTGGGTGTTTGTTATACCAGAGAGTACAGTGTAGGTCATCGGGGGACATTTTAGTGGGGCCTGGTACTACATCATCAGCAAGTTCCATCAAGGTTCGGGGAATATCAGTTATTCCCACCCTAAACAAATCTTGCCTATCCCAATAACATGGCTCCCCTTCCCCACAGACCACCATATTGTCTCTGACTATGTGTACTTCCATTCCCCTCTCAGCGGAAATGACAGCCAAATTCAATTTAGTCATTACATCACGTCCTAGTAAATTTACCCGACACAGCTTAGATATCAGGATGGGTATGGTTGCCTCTCATCCTGATTGGTCATGTTTTTAGGGTTATTGGGGCTGATAACCTTTCAATAAATTGATGACCAGAGGCAGATCGCACTATGATTTTCTCCCCATCAATCCTGACTCCATCTGGCTTGTCTGTTGCACAGGTTGCTGTCCTGCAGGCTCCCGTATCACAAAGGAATTTAATTTTCATACCCATTACTGTCAATGTCAAATAAGGTTTCTGTTCCTGTTGAAGTGCTAAGTCAATAGTAGCCAATTCAAACACCTCACAATTTGGATCAAAGGGTTCCTTAGTGTAACGATCCCGGCAGTCTGAGTCGGGTCCTGTCTGTGGACTAGTTTTTCTGCTCGGGATCTCCAGTTTCCCGAGGGTTCTGGAACGCTCCGGGGAGCTCTCTTGATTTCCGCACCTGCATCCCATCAGCAATCTGCACACCTGGTCCTGATCATCACCCTTCTTAGGCTCTGGCCTAACATCCATTCCCTGCCGGATGGTAGCCATGAACAGTAGGTTTACCAGAGTATCAGTCTTAGAGCTTCTAGCGTTAGTTTTGTTGTTTTGCACCTTGTTGGTTTGTTGTTTACTTACCTCCGTTTTGTTCCATCTGCAGTCACTCGTCCGAACCTTCATCCAACCTCTGCCTGGTGGTCGGCGGCTGCTCGAGCCATGATTGGATCAACCACTGCACCCCCAACAACTAATCACGCCGCCCGCTCTGTTCCCTGGATTATTCAGCATCACTCTTGAATTTGTAAATAAACACTCACCTTCGTTTCAACTTACCTTGTCCTGGTCTGCTTCTGGGTTCTGGCTTTGTAACTCGTGACAGAACGATCCGGCCAGTATGAACCCAGCGGACCTGGACTCTGTTCGCCATGCCATTACCCATCAGGAGAAGATGTTGGGCCATCATAGCACGGAGCTACAGGAGATCGCGTTGGCAGTTCGGAACCTTTCTACCGGTCTGACGGAGGTCCAGAACCAGCGCAAGTTTCCGTGGAGGATCCACTACCGGTTTCACCCATCTCGCCTGCCGCGTCTGAGGCGGTGTCCTTCCGTGAGCCCAAGGTTCCGGCGCCGGATAAATATGAGGGGGAGCTGGGAAGATGCCGTTCTTTTCCTTATGCAGTGTGGGTTAGTGTTCGATCTACAGCCCTACTCTTATGCCACAGACAAGGCTAGGATAGCCTTTGTGATTGAGTTGCTGCGTGGTCGAGCGCTGGAGTGGGCTTCAGCCGTTTGGGAACGACAAGACCCCTGCATGGCTTCATACCAGGGGTTCATGGCCGAGATGAGGAAGCTCTTCGACCATTCCGTCCGAGGGAGGGACGCAGCTAGGCGCCTGTTTTCGCTCCACCAAGGAACTCGCAGCGTGGCCGACTTCGTGATCGAGTTCAAGACGTTGGCTGTGGAGAGTGGGTGGAATGAGGAGTCTCTGCAAGCGGCCTTTTACCAGGGTCTGTCGGAGCAGCTCAAGGATGAGCTGATCTCCTATCCGGAGCCTAGTGACCTGGACAGCTTGGTAGCCTTGTCTATTCGGGTGGATAATCGAGTCCGAGAGCGAAGGAGGGAGAAGCAATGGGGTCCGTCCAGTCGATCAGCTTCTCAGTTCCCAGTCGGGTCGGGTGGTGGACCAGAACACGTCGATCATTCTCCACCACAAAGGATTAGTGGAGAGGTTCTCTCTCCCGATTCTGAACCCATGCAAGTGGGGCGGCACGGGTTAACCAAGGAGGAGCGTCAACATAGACGTAAGACCAACTGCTGCCTCTACTGTGGTAGCTCGGGACATTACATCTCCACTTGTTCCCCGGCGGTCGTCAAACTGCCCGGCTCGCTAAAGTTGGGAGGACTTTTAGCGAGCCAGTTTCAACCTCTCAGTACCTCTGTCAGACCCCGTTTCCCGGCTACCCTTGTGAACAGGAATCAGAGCTTAGCGATTAACGCTTTGATCGATTCAGGTGCCGATGGAAGCTTTCTTGATGCCGAGTTGGTGGAACAGCTGGGGCTTTCCAAGGAGCAATTGCCGGAAGCCATTGAAGCGACCACTCTGAACGGCAGTAGTCTGGTACGTATCACGATGAGGACTGAACCGGTTAAGATGCTGTTGTCGGGAATCATTCGGAGATGATTTCATTCTTCATTCTGCCGTCTTCCCATGTTCCTCTGGTCCTTGGATACCCCTGGCTGAAGGAACACAATCCCACGTTCGATTGGGTGACGGGCAAGGTAGCGAGTTGGAGCCTTGATTGTCATGCTAACTGTCTCAAGACTGCCTGTCCCCATTCGGTTCCCAGTCAGGTGATTGAGGAACCCCCAGATTTGTCCCTGGTTCCCGAGACATATCACGATTTGGGGGAAGTGTTCAGTAAGCAGAAGGCTCTGTCACTCCTCCCCACCGACCATATGATTGTGCCATCAACCTGTTCCCTGGAGCTGTCTACCCCAAGGGAAGGTTATACAGTATCTCCCGCCTTGAACGTGAGGCTTTGGAGACCTACATCAAGGAGTCCCTAGCTGCTGGTCTCGTTCGTCCCTCGTCATCACCCCTGGGGGCAGGATTCTTCTTTGTGGGTAAGAAGGATGGCTCTCTTCGACCGTGTATTGATTATCGGGGGTTGAATGACATCACGGTCAAGAACAAGTATCCCCTGCCCTTGATGAGTTCTGCCTTCGACTCCTTACAGGGTGCTACGGTGTTCACCAAGCTAGACCTACGCAATGCGTATCACATGGTCCGGATCAGAGAGGGAGACGAGTGGTTGACGGGTTCAATACACCGATGGGTCACTTCAGTATCAGGTGATGCCGTTTGGACTGACCAATGCTCCAGCGGTATTCCAGAGTATGGTGAACGACGTCCTGAGAGATATGATCGGTCTCTTTGTGTTTGTTTACCTGGATGACATTCTGATCTTCTCGAAGGAACCTTCCGACCACGTCCAGCATGTCCGGCAGGTTCTGCAGCGATTGTTGGAGAATCGCCTGTTCGTGAAGGCCGAGAAGTGTGAGTTTCACGCCCACACGACATCCTTTCTCGGGTACATCATCTCCAGGGGAGAGATTAGGATGGACCAGGAGAAGGTTAGAGCGGTTCTGGAATGGGCCCAGCCCGGTACGAGATTGCAGCTCCAGAGATTTTTGGGGTTTGCGAATTTCTACCGCAGATTCATCCGGGATTACAGCCGTGTGGCCGCTCCGTTAACTGCCTTGACTTCCAGTATCAGGAGCTTCAAGTGGAATCCGGAGGCGGATCGAGCGTTTCTGGATTTGAAGAGGCGATTCACCAACGCACCGATTCTCTCTCAACCGGACACGGCCCGTCAGTTCGCTCGTTGAAGTGGGCGCGCGTCTGATGTGGGAGTTGGCGCCATCCTGTCGCAGCGATGCTCCACGGACAGTAAACTCCATCCCTGCGCCTACTACTCTCGTCGCCTTTCGCCTGCGGAGAGGAATTACGATGTGGGTAACCGGGAGCTTCTCGCGGTGAAACTTGCCTTGGAGGAGTGGGCGCCACTGGTTGGAGGGGGCGGAGCAACCGTTTATTGTCTGGACTGACCACAAGAATCTTGCTTACGTGCAATCGGCTAGACGTCTCAACTCCCGTCAGGCCAGGTGGTCGTTGTTTTTGGACGATTCAATTTTTCCCTGACGTTCCGACCTGGATCTAAGAACGGCAAGGCGGACGCCTTGTCTCGGATGTTCTCCAAGACGGAGGAGGTGGGTCCAAGACCGAGACAATTCTCCCCCGGAACTGCGTCGTGGGAGCTGTTAGGTGGAAGATTGGGAGGAGGTGATGGCGGCTCTTGGACGCAGCCCGGTCCAGTAACGGTCCACCCGGTCGGTTGTTTGTGCCTGAGTCGGGTTCGTCCTGCGGTCCTCAAGTGGTCCCACGCCAGCAAGATGGCTTGTCACCCTGGCGTGGCTCGGACGATGGCGTTTCTTCGCAGACGTTTTTGGTGGCCTGCCATGGCCGAGGATACTCGGGGGTTTTGTTGCTGCCTGTCCAGTGTGTGCGCAGAATAAGGGTACCAATCGGCCCAGCTCTGGACTACTTCACCCCCTTCCCTATTCCCCGGCGACCATGGTCGCATCTGGCCCTGGACTTTGTCACTGGGTTGCCCGCTTCTGAGGGGAACACGGTCGTTCTGACTATCGTGGACAGATTCAGCAAGTTCGGCCCACTTTGTGCCAATTGCCAAGCTTCCCTCTGCCTCGGAGACGTCCGAGATCCTGGTTAGGGGAGGTTTTCAGGGTCCACGGGTTGCCCAGTGATATCGTTTCCGACCGTGGCCCTCAGTTTACCTCTGCTGTCTGGAAGTCCTTCTGTTTGGCCATTGGAGCTACAGTCAGTCTCACATCTGGTCACCCCCAATCTAATGGTCAGGCGGAGAGCCAACCAGAAGATGGAATCCACGCTACGCTGCCTGGCCTCTTCCAACCCCACCTCCTGGGTCTCTCAGTTGCCTTGGGTTGAGTATGCCCACAATACTCTCCCTACATCTGCCACTGGGATGTCTCCCTTCCAGTGCCTGTATGGCTACCAACCTCCCTTGTTCCCTTCTCAGGAGAAGGAGCTCTCAGTGCCTTCTGTTCAGGCCCATATTAGTCGTTGCCACCGGACCTGGCATCGGGCCAGAAAGGCACTCCTTAGAGTTTCGGACCGGTATCAGCTCCAGGCGAATCGTCGCCGGATCCCCGCTCCCACCTACACCATCGGAGATAGGGTCTGGTTGGCCACACGGATCTTCCTTTACGGACTGAGTCTAGGAAGTTGTTACCGAAGTTCATTGGTCCGTTTGTGGTGGAGAAGGTGATCAACCCGGTGGCAGTTCGACTCAAACTCCCCGAGGGACGCTCAGAGTCCATCCCACCTTTCATGTCTCCTGCCTCAAGCCTGTTTTCCTCAGTCCTCTGTTGCCTCCTCCGCCTCCTCCTCCTCCTCCTCGGATGATCGGAGGTGGTCCTGCCCTACACGGTGCGGCGATCATGGATTCCAGACGGCGGGGCCGGGGTTTCCAGTATCTCGTGGACTGGGAGGGGTATGGTCCTGAAGAGAGGAGTTGGATTCCGCGGCGACAGATCCTAGATGCTGACCTCATCCGTGACTTCTACCGCCTCCATCCTGGCGCTCGGGGAGTCCGCCCGGTGGCGTTGTCGGAGGGGGGTACTGTAACGATCCCGGCAGTCTGAGTCGGGTCCTGTCTGTGGACTAGTTTTTCTGCTCGGGATCTCCAGTTTTCGAGGGTTCTGGAACGCTCCGGGAGCTCTCTTGATTTCCGCACCTGCATCCCATCAGCAATCTGCACACCTGGTCCTGATCATCACCCTTCTTAGGCTCTGGCCTAACATCCATTCCCTGCCGGATCGTTAGCCATGAACAGTAGGTTTACCAGAGTATCAGTCTTAGAGCTTCTAGCATTAGTTTTGTTGTTTTGCACCTTGTTGGTTTGTTGTTTACTTACCTCCGTTTTGTTCCATCTGCAGTCACTCGTCCGGGAACCTTCATCCAACCTCTGCCTGGTGGTCGGCGGCTGCCAAGCCATGATTGGATCAACCACTGCACCCCCAACAACTAATCAACGCCGCCCGCTCTGTTCCCTGGATTATTCAGCATCACTCTTGAATTTGTAAATAAACACTCACCTTCGTTTCAACTTACCTTGTCCTGGTCTGCTTCTGGGTTCTGGCTTTGTAACTCGTGACACTTAGTCTTCCCCCCACTAGAGTCTACTATTTCTCCCTCAAGGACTAGTCACGCCTTATCTTCCTCTTCCTCACGCTCAAAGCTGGGGGATGGACTTCTCTCTCTCTTTTCTCTCTTTTCTCTCCTGTCTGACTTTCTCTGCCCTTGTCCTGTACTCCTCTACCTCTGGCTCTTCCTCACCTTCATCTTCCCTTCCTCCTCCAGCCCCTTCTTCCTCATAGGGAGGTGGGGCCGGTGGGGGGCAACATTATTCCCCTGCACTCTCCTTCTCCTCCCTACGTATTCATCATCTGGATTTTCTCTCCATGCCTGGTCTGCCAAGTTTGGATATAACCTTTCTGCCCTCTGCTCTGGGGGAGGCACGGAGACCTCAACCTTCACTTATCTTTCCCTCTCACTCACTTCTCTTTTCTTCCTGCCTTATCTCCTCTCTCTCCTAAGTTTCTAGTTCTACCCGCCATCTCTCCCAGAGTGGCAATTAGTTACTCTGCATCTTCCTCTTCTTTCTTGGCTCTGTCCTGTCTGTTATTATGCTCATGATGGATTGCATGTCTCTCTGAGGCTATTACACAATTCAGTTATTTTCCCAACATACTCTCCGTAATCGGCCCATGGCAAAAGTGTCCTCTGGGCATCCCCTGAAACCCACTGCCCTCTAACGGCAGCCCAAACCTTACTATTCCTGTTTTGGGGTGGGTCATTCCTTCTACCGCTCTGGCCACGTCCTCTGTGTTCATGGCCTGTCTGCTAAATGGCATATTATTATTATTACTGTATACATCTAAGGTTGCTGGGGCCCCCTTTCATTCCCGCCAATAGATTAGGTAAGGCTATCAGTGGGTACTGGCCCCCTCCTACTCTCTCTCTCTCTCACTGCTTATTTCTCCTTTACACATCTTATGTATCTGTTTAAGCATGGATTCGAGTTTATCTGCGTCTAGACGTCCCTCAAAACCATACCTCTCCCTCCACCTGGTTACATAATGGAGATTTCTTCTATCCCTGGATTCCATTTTAATTACATCAAGTATTTCTGTCCCCAGTAAATTCTGGGACCTCTTGTGAGGATTTGCCCCCATGGTTGGTACTGTTAAAAAATCCCTTAGCCACCTCTTCTATATAACAAGTCAATTTAACAAGTAATTCAAAATAGCTTCACACAACAACACCTTGAATCACCCCTTCCTGTATATTAATCTTGACTAGTCCCCCAGAATTATCTCATACTTTTACAGAGGGATTGATCCCCACAATGTAATCTTGATAATTCCTGACAGTCTCATACAACAGGAATGGGTTCTCCCTCCTCTATACAACCACCTCTCCCTGTATATGTAGTCTTGACTAGTCCCCCAGAATTATCTCATACTTTTACAGAGGGATTGATCCCCACAATGTAATCTTGATAATTCCTGACAGTCTCATACAACAGGAATGGGTTATCCCTCCTCTAAACAACCACCTGGAATTATTCATGTGACTTTTGAGCAAACATTAGGTCTCACACATATACAACCTTACATGATTATTGGTGTTGTATCGGTAACCTGGAGTTTATAAGGCTCCAGAACGGATAGAGTTACAGCAAAATCTACAGTTGTTTGTGACTTTTGACTTAACTAATATTCTATTTCTCACACATGCTATTTTAATTCCTTCTGGTGTACTTTTTGTATTTGTTTAACCCGGATTATTTGTTGACTGCTCAATAATCTCTTACAGGTTACATCCCATAGGTGTACTTTTAATAGTTCCTTCTATTTCAACACCGGGTAGTTTCTTTTGGTAATGGCCTATTACCGTGAATCATTACGGACCCACCACCAGGTTGACTAGTCCCCCAGAATTATCTCATACTTTACGGAGGAGTCTATCCTCACAATGTAATCTTGATAATTCCTGACAGTCAACCCCACATTTCACTTAAAATGGCTACGCATTGATCAATTTGCTACTTTTCAATATTTTAGCAAGTCCTCAAATCAATTTCACCAAGTTAATGAATAAAGACTACTGACCTTATCCTTGCAGCCGAGATTCAATGTAGGTTTGGATTCCGTCACCGTCTCTGTCATTAATCAGGTGTCCTCTGGCCTGTTTTAACCCTTAATGTCAAAGGGGCAGGACTTTCTATTTACGAATGTATCATTCAGCCCGTCGACGGTTTTCAGAGTTACCTGGAATGACAGAAACAGGGTATTGGAGTCCGGCTCAGAAGGACCAAGCTGTTATGTGAATTCTTTAACAAACTATTTTAGTGTCTCTGTGCGTCTCCCAAAAGGTTGTAAGTCTTTTGGGATTTAAGTAACGGCCAGAGTCCCGGTCTGCATGGTCAGAGATATTTATTCATTGAGAATTCTGCCATCACAATTTCAGAGTCCATCTTTTTATACTCATACGTCATACAAAAAGAAATCCCTTCCCTCTGTAGGCGGGCTGTAGTTTTCCACTCCAAAACTGCTCTACTGACCTTCAGTTCACACACACACACATATACACACATGCATACACACATACATACACACACACACACACATATCCTACTCCCTGCTTTACTCAGTTATTGCCGTTCTCACAATATTCTGCACCATGTTTTCATAACAGTTTCTCCCCTCCCTAAATTGGGAGGCCTCTTTATCTTAGTTTCTCAGTTGTCTTTGTTGTCTGGCCTGACTCTTACTCACATTGCTAAATAGTGGCTCAATGCCATAGCCTTTACTGGTCCTACACTCACACATTATACACAGTTTCAGGGTGTAATAATTAGTCATTAATAATTAATCTATCAAGAACCCAATCCTCAGCTAAATGCACATGACAGCCCGCTTGGAGTTTGCCAAAAAACACCTCAAGGACTCTCAGACCATGAGAAATATGATTCTCTGGTCTGATGAAACCAAGATTGAAGTCTTTGGCCTGAATGCCAAGCGTCACGTCTGGAGGAAACCTGGCACCATCCCTACGGTGAAGCATGGTGATGGCAGCATCATGCTGTGGGGATGTTTTTCAGCAGCAGGGACTGGGAGACTAGTCAGGATTTAGGTAAATATGAGATCCAGAGAGATCGTTGATGAAAACCTGCTTCAGAGAACTCAGGAACTCAGACTGGGGTGAAGGTTCACCTTCCAACAGGACAACGACCCTAAACACACAACCAAGACAACACAGGAGTGGCTTCGGGTCAAGTCTCTGAATGTCCTTGATTGGCCCAGCCAGACCCCGGACTTGAACCAGATCAAAGATCTCTGGAGAGACCTGAAAATAGCTGTGCAGCGACGCTCCCCATCCAACCTGACAGAGCTTGAGAGGATCTGCAGAGAAGAATGGGAGAAACTCCCCAAATACAGGTGTGCCAAGCCTGTAGCGTCATACCCAAGAATACTCAAGGCTGTAATCGCTGCCAAAGGTGCTTCAACAAAGTACTGAGTACAGGGTCTGAATAGTTAAATAAATGTGATATTTCAGTTTTGTATTTTTTATACATTTGCTAAAATGTATACAAACCTGTTTTTGCTTTGTCATTATGGGGTATTGGGTGTAGATTGATGAGGAAATATATATTTTTAAACCCTTTAAAAAAAAGGCTGTAACATAACAACATGTGGAAAAAGTCAAGGTGTCTAAATACTTTCCAAATGCACTGTATTTTATTTTGTAAATATATATAGAGTACCAGTCAAACATTTGGACACACCTACTCATTCCAGAGGTTTTCTTTATTTTTACTATTTTCTACATTGTAGAATAATAGTGAAGACATCTAAACTATGAAATAACACATATGGCATCATGTAGTAACCAGAAAAGTGTTAATACAAATTAAAATATATTTTATATTTGAGATTCTTCAAGTAGCCACCCTTTGCCTTGATGACAGCTTTGCACACTCTTGGCATTCTCTCAACCAGCTTCACCTGGAATGCTTTTCCAACAGTCTTGAAGGAATTCCCACATAAACTGAGCACTTGTTGACTGCTTTTCCTTCACTCTGCCTCCGACTCATCCCAAACCATCTCAATTGGGTTAAGGTCGGGGGATTGGGGAAGCCAGGTCATCTGATGCAGCACTTCATCACTCTCCTTCTTGGTAAAATAGCCATTACACAGCCTGGAGGTGTGTTGGGTCATTGTCCTGTTGAAAAACAAATGATAGTCCCACTAAGCCCAAACCAGATGGGATGGCGTATCGCTGCAGAATGCAGTGGTAGCCATGCTGGTTAAGTGTGCCTTGAATTCTAAATAAATCACAGACAGTGTCACCAGCAAAGCACACCCACACCATAACACCTCCTCCTCCATGCTTTATGGTGGGAACTACACATGCAGAGGTTATCCGTTCACCCACACCGCGTCTCACAAAGACACGGTGGTTGTAACCAAAAATCTCAAATTTGGACTCCAGACCAAAGGACACATTTCCACCCGGTCTAATGTCCATTGTTCGTGTTTCTTCGACCAAGCAGGTGTCTTCTTCTTCTTGGTGTCCTTTAGTAGTGGTTTCTTTGCAGCAATTCGACTATGAAGGCCTGATTCACACAGTCCCCTCTGAACAGTTGATGTTGAGATGCATTTATTTGGGCTGCAATTTCTGAGGTTGGCACTCTATTGAACTTATCATCTGCAGCAGAGGTAACTCTGGGTCTTCCATTCCTGTGGCGGTCCTCATGAGAGCCAGTTTCATCACAGAGCTTGATGGTTTTTGTGACTGCAATTGAAGAAACTTTCAAAGTTCTTGAAATTTTCCGGATTGACTGACCTTCATGTCTTAAAGTAATGATGGACTGTCATTTCTCTTTGCTTATTTGAGCTGTTCTTGCCATAATATGGACTTGGTCTTTTACCAAATAGGGCTATCTTCTGTATACCCCCTACCGTGTCACAACACAACTGATTGGCTTACAGTTTTTTTGATTGCTTAAGCACGATTTTCAAAACAGGGCCCGTGTTTTCAAAAACACTACACACAATTAGCACAACCACACACCCAATTAGCAAAACACTACAGATCCTTTGCAAAATTAAACACTCTTGTAAAAACTATACACTTCTTTTTAAAAACCACACTTTGTTACCATATGAAACACACACATTTCACATTACTATACTCTGTTTGCATGAGTTACACTCTGCTGTGATAAACCTAAAACACTTTTAGCACTTCTACTTCCCTATGATTAGAGTAGGCTACTATCAACAAAGTACAAATATAATGTAAATTCACCAAACACTACACAAGACCAATGTTGCAGACTGAAGAAACTCATTTATTTCTCAAAATGTTGACATGGAGATTCATAATACTGTAACCAAACGTCACTTTACGTATTGTAAGTTCAACAAAAAAAATAATAATAACTAGACATTGTCTCTTCGCCTAGCTGGATCTGGCCAGAGAATTTCATCAACATCGCAGGCAATGTTGTCATTAGCAAGACACCTTGGAAAGAAACGTCTTGAATGACGAATCCATCCTTGCATTGCTGCTACCTCCATGGCTTGGATGAGGGGTACCTCAGCCTGGAGACGGAGATCATATACCTTCCACCGCCATGCCGAGAAAAACTCTTCTATAGGGTTGAGGAATGGAGAGTATGGTAGAAGATATAGGACGGTGAAATGTGGATGTTGCTGAAACCAGTTCTGAACCAGAGCAGAGCGGTGGAAAGACACATTGTCCCAGACAACAATGTATTGCATATGATCGATTTGATTTGCTGCTGTTATGTTGTGCAATTGGTCCAAGAATGTAAGTATGAGTGCTGTGTTGTAAGGGCCCATATGGGCATGGCGGTGGAGGACCCCATTCTGTGTAATGGCTGCACAGAGTGTTATATTACCCCCACGTTGCCCTGGGACATTGACTATAGCCCTGTGGCCAATGATGTTTCTTCCCCTCCTTCGTGTTCTCGTCAGGTTGAACCCAGCCTCATCTACGTAAATGAACTCATGCTGGATCTCTCTCCATCCATTCGTAAAACTCTCTGAAAAACAGTGTCAGGCAAAATTGTGTAGTTCAGTGTAGATCTAGTATACATATTACAGTACAGTAAAAGATTATGAGACAGTATGCAAGATCACACTGCTAAAGTGAATACATACCTCTGCATAATCATGCCGCAGTCGCTTTCACCCTTTCGAATTGCGTCGAAAGGCACTCAATAAATTTGCTTCATTTGAATATGTTTTTTTTTTAGGATGCGTGCCAGTGTTGATGTTGAGACCTGATGGATATCGTTGAAAATGGCGTGGTTATTGACAATGTTGGCTTGGAGCTGCTTGAGTGTTATAGCATTGTTGGCCAAAACCATGTTTACTATCTCCTCTCTCTTGCTGTTCTGTGAACATAGGAGGCCTTCCCCCTTGTCGTTCCTGACCCTCAATCCTATGTAGAAAAAAAACAGTATACAATAGTACAGTAATTTCACAGGAAAAGGTAACAGAAGTGCTGATAGTGCATAGAATATAGTACTGTAAGCAGTTACTGAAACCGTGCAGATGTTTTTGATATGATGATATTTTTACAATACCTATTTTACAGTCGAAATGTTCTCATCACACTTGCCACTGTATATCGGCTTAGATTTGGCTGTACTCGCAGTCCAGCCTCCCCTCAGCGTCAGGCCGTGGTTGACAATGTGGTCAACCAGTCTTGCGCGGATCTCATTTGTCAGATTCGGTCCACTTTGAGCACCTTCTTGTCTTCCTCTTCCTCCCCTTCCTCCTCCTCCTCGTCCTCCTCTCGTCCTCCTCGTTCTCCTCGTCCTCCTCGTCTCTCCTCCCTCCTCCTCCTTCTCCTCATTCTCCTCCTCCTCCTGCGTCCTCCTCGTTCTCCTCGTCCTCCTCGGTCCTCCTCGTCCTCCTCGTCCTCCTCGTCCTCCTCGTTCTCCTCGTCGTCCTCCTCCTCGTCTTACTCTTTCTCTGACTCTTTCCATTGTGCTTGAAGACCAATGAACTCACCTGCTGCTTTTTATAGTGCTTATACACCTGATTGGTGTGTCTACAATTAAGCAAACGAGTGTTTGCACACCTGATGACTGTGTTGAACCAATTGGTTGGACGGTGGTAATTTGACAGTCAGTGCTTTGGTATTGCAAGGACGTGACTTCATGATAGATTTTTGTGTGTAATGTATGTTAAGTGTGTTTAGTGTTTTG
Organism: Coregonus clupeaformis; assembly: GCF_020615455.1. Taxonomy (NCBI): domain Eukaryota; kingdom Metazoa; phylum Chordata; class Actinopteri; order Salmoniformes; family Salmonidae; genus Coregonus; species Coregonus clupeaformis. The sequence goes on from NW_025534984.1 coordinate 60,154, forward strand.
CAAATCACTGTGTGTAGAGTTTTACAACAAGTGTAAGGTTGACAATGTGCTTATAGTTATGCAAATATGGCCTGATGTTTTGCTTCTTGAGTGTAAGGTTTTGCTAATAGTGTACTACTTTTAATTTTAGTGTGTAAGCAATCCAAAAAAACTGTAAATACATTAAGAAGGAAAGAAATTCCACAGATTAACTTTTAAGAAGGCACACCTGTTAATTGGAAATGCATTCCAGGTGACTACCTCATGAAGCTGTTTGAGAGAGTGTGCAAAGCTGTCATCAAGGCAAAGGGTGGCTATTTGAAGAATCTCAAATATAAAATATATTTTGATTTGTTTAACACTTTTTTGGTTAGTACATGATTCCATATATGTTATTTCATAGTTTTTATGTCTTCACTATTATTCTACAATGTAAAAAATAATCAAAATAAAGAAAAACCCTTGAATGAGTAGGTGTTCTAAAACTTTTGACTGTAGTGTATATATATTTTTAAATATATTTTCCTTCTTTATTATTTTCCCCTAACCCCTGCCACCCTCCCCTACTTGGAGTAAACTAATGGACAACAATATTTAGGCTTCCACTTCTAACGTATACATACTACATAGATTTGATGGACAGTACATTTTACATTAGTTATCTTCTGTTTGTTTTTAGTCCCAGCCTTCAGCTACCCTCAACCCCTCCCATCTATCTCTGAAGACCATCCAGTTTTGATTTCTCGCTGCCATATATTTTTCTACTGTGCTGTGATGTTTCACAAAACCTTTCTATTCTCATAGTTTCTACAGATTGTAAATGAAAGATAAACACCTTTGCTAAGAGTATTATTATATTATTTGTTGATTGACTATGACTTTTGAAATCACCCAGCAGTACTATTTGCAGAGTTTGCTCCAAGTAGATGTAGCAATTAGTCAGCTATTCCTGAACCCGTGAACTAAAACAAGCTACATATGGGCAATACCAAAACAAGTTATATAATGATTCTGTCTCTTCGCAGAAAAATCTGCAGAGCTGGAATGGTTGCAATAATTGTTTATAATAATTTATATAAAAAAGTATATGTTTTGAATCGCGTGTCATTTTGTATATCAATTCATAAACCATGTGCCATGGAATCGGTACATCGAAAATCTCCTCCGAGCTATTTTCCAACCTATATGGCGTATAGCTGTAAATTTTTTGAATCGGTGAATGGTGTTAGTTAGTACCCATTAGAATCCCAATACCAAACATTCTGCTAAATAGACAAAATAATGGCTACACTGACTGTCTGAGTTGACCCTTATATTTTATTTAAATGTTTCTCTATGCACGCTCACAGGACTCTACACACTCACGCACATTGACACCCAACACACACAAACACACACTCCCTTCATTTGCTCAAACACAAATAACATGCACACACACTTATACTGACTCTACACACTCAAACTCACGTACAAAAATAATATATGCTGCTGCTACTATGTTTATCATATATCCTGATACCTAGTCACCTTATCCCTATACATATCTACCTCTATCACTCCAGAATCCCTGCACATTATAAATATGGTACTGGAACTGACCCTGTATATAGCTTACTTCTCTTATTTTTATTTCTCGTGTTTTTGTTCTACCTTATGTTTTTTTTAGTGCTACATTGAAATTGATTACTGCAGTGTTGGATTTAGAGCTTGGAAGAAAGGCATTTAACTGTACTAGTGCACATGATATTAAAACTTGAAACTTAAAACAAAGGCGTGCAAATGCTCACTTTTGACAAATAATGTCTAGTGTTTTTCCTCTTCTCAAGGACACAACCCAGTCATCCACCTCCACCAAGAGAATCATTGGAGAAGACTAGATAGTCATTTTTTATTGAAGTGTCCCGGACGTCGAGTTCAGACTCATTTCAGCCCCTATTTGGAACTCTGCGGCCGACTCGTTAGAAGTTGATGAATTACTCAATAACCCATTAGACAGTCAGCAGAGGAGAGCAGAGGGCAAGACGAGAGTATCGAGATTCATGAATGTTGCAAACATATGGAAATAATGTGGTTTTGATGTTGCACAATCTAGACAAAGTCGCTGACAATATGTCTGACAAATACTTGTAACAAGGAATGGCAAGGGTGTGACTCAAAAGCCTACATCCAGGAGGAGGGTAGACCACCCCTGTGTTATGGTAAGTAGGATACCATTGAATGCTATTCCCCGTTCCCACAAATGTTACAGGTTGCATACATACATGCCAAACGTACAACACATGTGGTGTAGTACTATCTGACAAACCTCTCAGAGCACCAGTGAGAAGACCCTACCACTCACTGCAAACATGTTGCCTCTCATTTTCCCACTCACACAATTAAAACATCCAAAGAAGAAGTTTTATGTTTATCTTACCTGCATCTTAGTACAAGTCTCCTGTCTCCTTTTGAAGTAGGTACTTACCTTTAGAAGGCCCGGTCGCTCTTTTTCCAACTTAATGAATGGATCACCTTGTAAAATATGGGAAGCACTCTATTGACGAAAAAGCATCACTCAACTCCAAGATGAATTACCATTTTGAGCCCCCATGTCCTCCTTATCAGTCTTTCCTCAACGATAACTCAAAGGACTAATTCATTTTCATTAAAGGACTTTTTATTTGACACTTAATCACACAGAATTATCACTGACGACATCTTTATTTTTTACTTCTTTCTCACCAGTGAAGAGTATTGGAGATGTGGTTGTGGGTGGAAAATAAGTGAATCTTCACAACAATGTGCTGCAAAGTACATGGTGAAATGCTTTACAACTTTTAATAGACAGAGTTATAACACCATGCATCTAAATTTTGAAATACCTTCAAAAGATTAATATATTTACAGTACAAGGCCGAATTGAGCCGCTACATTCACCAGATTCAAACTGGCAGTGCATAATGCCAGACATCAGGGAATTAATTATATGTTTTACAGAAGGATAGGAAAAGATCTCACCTCGTGGAGTTGCAATGATCAGCCCAGAACTACACGGGAGGATCTTGTCAATGATGTCAAGGCAGCTGGGACCATAGTCACCAAGAAAACAATTGGTAACACATTACGACGTGAAGGACTGAAATCCTGCAGCGCCCGCAAGGTCCCCCTGCTCAAGAAAGCACATATACATGCCCGTCTGAAGTTTGCCAATGAACATCTGAATGATTCAGAGGAGAACTTGGTGAAAGTGTTGTGGTTAGATGAGACCAAAATCGAGCTCTTTGGCCTCAACTCAACTCGCAGTGTTTGGAGGAGGAGGAATGCTGCCTATGACCCCCAAGAACACCATCCCCACCGTCAAACATGGAGGTGGAAACATTATGCTTTGGGGGTGTTTTTCTGCTAAGGGGACAGGACAACTTCACCGCATCAAAGGGATGATGGACGGGGCCATGTACCGTCAAATCTTGGGTGAGAACCTCCTTCCCTCAGCCAGGGCATTGAAAATGGGTTGTGGATGAGTATTCCAGCATGACAATGACCCAAAAACACACAGCCATGGCAACAAAGGAGTGGCTCAAGAAGAAGCACATTAAGGTCCTGGAGTGGCCTAGCCAGTCTCCAGACCTTAATCCCCATAGAAAATCTGTGGAGGGAGCTGAAGGTTTGAGTTGACAAAACGTCAGGCTCGAAACCTTAATGACTTGGAGAAGATCTGCAAAGAGGAGTGGGACAAAATCTATCCTGAGATGTGTGCAAACCTGGTGGCCAACTACAAGAAACGTCTAACCTCTGTGATTGCCAACAAGGGTTTTGCCACAAAGTACTAAGTCATGTTTTGCAGAGGGGTCAAATACTTATACCCCTCATTAAAATGCAAATCAATTCATACCATTTTTGACATGCGTTTTTGACAGCGATTTTATTGTTGTTATTCTAACATTGTTCAAATAAACCTACCATTAAAATCATAGACTGATCATTTCTTTGTCAGTGGGCAAACGTACAAAATCAGCAGGGGATCAAATACTTTTTTCCCTCACTGTATACCAACACCCATGATGCTCATTGGTCCTGTCAAAAGTGCTTAAATTGTCAACTCACAGCTACAGTGCCTTGCAAAAGTATTCATCCCCCTTGGCGTTTTTCCTATTTTGTTGCATTGCAACCTGTAATTGATATGGATTTTTATTTGGCTTTCTGTAATGGACATACGCAAAATAGTCCAAATTGGTGAAGTGAAATTCAAAAAGTTACTTGTTGCAAAAAATTCAAAAAAATAAATAATGGAAAAGTGGTGCGTGCATATGTATTCACCCCTTTGCTATGAAGCCCCTAAATAAGATGTGGTGCAACCAGTTACCTTCAGAAGTAACTGGTTGCCCCCCCAAAGTCAATACTTTTGTAGAGCCACCTTTAGCAGCAATTACAGCAGCAAGTCTCTTGGGGTATGTCTCTATAAGCTTGGCACATCTAGCCACTGGGATTTTTGCCCATTCTTCAAGACAAAACTGCTCCAGCTCCTTCAAGTTGGATGGGTTCCGCTGGTGTACAGCAATCTTTAAGTCATACCACAGATTCTCAATTGGATTGAGGTCTGGGCTTTGACTAGGCCATGCCAAGACATTTAATGTTTCCCCTTAAACCACACGAGTGTTGCTTTAGCATTTTTTAAATTTATTTTTTTAATTTTAGTCATTTAGCAGACGCTCTTATCCAGAGCGACTTACAGTTAGTGAGTGCATACATTTTCATACTGAGGGAAACCTGTTTCAGTCTCCAGAGAGTTGAGACTGGGACCGAGGTTCACCTTTCGCAGGACAATGACCCTAGCATATCGCTAAAGCAACACTTGAGTGATATTTAAAAGTGTCCCCTTAAACCACTCGAGTGTTGCTTTAGCAGTATGCTTAGTGTCATTGTCCAGCTGGAAGGTGAACCTCCGTCCCAGTCTCAAATCTCAGGAAGACTGAAACAGGTTTCCCTCAATAATTTGCCTGTATTTAGCGCCATCCATCATTCCTTCAATTCTGACCTGTTTCCCATGATGCTGCCACCCCCATGCTTCACTGTGGGGATGGTGTTCTCGGGGTGATGAGAGGTGTTGGGTTTGCGCCAGACATAGCGTTTTCTTGATGGCCAAAAAGCTCAATTTTAGTCTCATCTGACCAGAGTACCTTCTTCCATATGTTTGGGGAGTCTCCCACATTACATTTACATTTACATTTACGTCATTTAGCAGACGCTCTTATCCAGAGCGACTTACAAATTGGTGCATTCACCCTATAGCCAGTGGGATAACCACTTGACTAATATTTTTTTTAATTTTTTAATTTTTTGGGGGTAGAAGGATTACTTTATCCTATCCCAGGTATTCCTTAAAGAGGTGGGGTTTCAAATGTCTCCGGAAGGGGTGGTGAGTGACTCCGCTGTCCTGGCGTCGTGAGGGAGCTTGTTCCACCATTGGGGTGCCAGAGCAGCGAACAGTTTTGACTGGGCTGAGCGGGAACTATGCTTCCGCAGAGGAAGGGAGCCAGCAGGCCAGAGGTGGATGAACGCAGTGCCCTCGTTTGGGTGTAGGGACTGTCAGAGCCTGAAGGTACGGAGGTGCGTTCCCCTCACAGCTCCGTAGGCAAGCACCATGGTCTTGTAACAGATGCGAGCTTCAACTGGAAGCCAGTGGAGTGTGCGGAGGAGCGGGGTGACGTGAGAGAACTTGGGAAGATTGAACACCAGACGGGCTGCGGCATTCTGGATGAGTTGCTAGGGGTTTAATGGCACAGGCAGGGAGCCCAGCCAACAGCGAGTTGCAGTAATCCAGACGGGAGATGACAAGTGCCTGGATTAGGACCTGTGCCGCTTCCTGTGTAAGGCAGGTCGTACTCTCCGAATGTTGTAGAGCATGAACCTGCAGGATCGGGTCACGCCTTGATGTTAGCGGAGAACGACAGGGTGTTGTCCAGGGTCACGCCAAGGCTCTTCGCACTCTGGGAGGAGGACACAACGGAGTTGTCAACCGTGATGGCGAGATCATGGAACGTTTAGTCCTTCCCCGGGAGGAAGAGCAGCTCCGTCTTGCCAAGGTTCAGCTTGAGGTGGTGATCCGTCATCCATACTAATATGTCTGCCAGACATGCAGAGATGCGATTCGCCACCTGGTTATCAGAAGGATAACATGGCTTTTGGCTTATTTTTTTCTTTAAGCAATGGCTTTTTTCCTGCCACTCTTCTGTAAAGCCCAGCTCTGTGGAGTGTATGGCTTAAAGTGGTCCTATGGACAGATACTCCAATCTCCACTGTGGAGCTTTGCAGCTCCTTTAGGGTTATCTTTGGTCTATTTGTTGCCTCTTTGATTAATGCCCTCCTTGCCTGTTCCGTGAGTTTTGGTGGGTGGCCCTCTCTTGGCAGGTTTGTTGTGGTGCCATATTCTTTCCATTTTCTTATAATGGATTTATTGTTGCTCCATGGGATGTTCAAAGTTTCAGATATTTTTTAGAACCCAACCCCTGATCTGTACTTTCCACAACTTTTCCCCTGACCTGTTTGGAGAGCTCCTTGGTCTTCATGGTGCCGCTTTGCTTGGTGGTGCCCCTTGCTTAGTGGTGTTGCAGACTCTGGGGCCTTTCAGAACAGGTGTATATATACTGAGATCATGTGACAGATCATGTGACACTTAGATTGCACACAGGTGACTTTATTTAACTAATTATGTGATTTCTGAAGGTAATTGGTTGCACCAGATCTTATTTAGGGCTTTCATAGCAAAGTGGGTGAATACATATGCACGCACCACTTTTCCGTTATTTATTTTTTACAATTCTTTGAAACAAGTTATTTTTTTCATTTCACTTCACCAATTTGGACTATTTTGCGTATGTACATTAAATGAAATCCAAATGAAAATCAATTTAAATTACAGGTTGTAATGTTACAAAATAGGAAAATCGCCAAGGGGGATGAATACTTTTGCAAGGCACTGTACCTCTGCATTTAAGCAGCATTGAGTTTAATTCCATTTATTGCCATTCCAAGGTCAAATATAAAATAACAAAACCAACCTCAGGCTTCTGAAAGAGAATAATCATCACTGACTCACACCATTCGCCTGTCCAAATTCTTTTTTTGCCCAATATAGTAGTATTTTATCCAATGAACTCCAGAGTGCCCATAAGAGACCAGAGTTTTATAGTTCGTTTCTGTTCAATCAATCCCAGAAACAGTTCCATCTGTGAACCCTTTTCTGTAATTAATTCAACTGCCCCAGTAAGCTCCTGTGAGACATTGTTTTGTGCCAAGTCAGAAAGGAATTCAAAGTTAATTGACCTTTAAACTGATATTTGAACCTTGCGGTGTAAGCGTTTAAGCTGTCCTAGCCTCGTCCTGTTGTTTTGTGTTTACGTACATTCATAAAAATCAGGGGTAGAAGGTTGAAAACACTGTCCACCCTCTCAACACACACATTCATGTACGTGCACACACATCGTTACACACAGCTATACCTGCATTAAAGACCCCCTGTGTGCTGGTGTCTGTCTTTGCTGTGATGAAACAAATGCCACCACATCTCCCCACTTGACACACAGCTCTGTGAAATGCAAAGTGCATCTTTAACGCTCAGTTTCCAATGTACAGGGTTTAGTTTAACCTAGCCCGGGGAGCTTCCATTTTAGTCAATCTCATCCCCTACTTTAAACATTTATAAAATGTTTCAGACAAACTCATAGAAAATTATGAGCTTTCTAAACCCCTTACGCCCTATTGGTAACCCTCTGGATAAGAGCGTCTGCTAAATGACTTAAAATTTTAAAGGAAGGAATACACCAGGTTGTCTTCTTATTTGATGATTCCAGATGCTTCATTAGGACTTGATGTCTTTCATCATTATACTTTCATGTTATTCTGTAGCGCTCGGCATCTGCATTCCACTCAGGTTGCACCGTTTGTTTTTTATGGAAATCAATTTTCATCCAAAATCACCTAAACAGGCTTTGCAAAACTACTCAAATCTTTCAGAATATTCCAGCAATTGCTGAAATCATGAGGTGAAAGACATAACGTTGATGTAACGTCCCCAATCATCTGGAGTTGGATACACTTCTGAGATGTGAAATGAGTACAATGGCAGGCAGATGCATATTTATTGCACATCTCCATTTTGGGTTTGGAAATGACAAAACAACTTCTGTAGGTGCAAAACTTTTGATACCCCTTTGATATACATCTGAACACAATCGTAATGTTTTCTTTTGTGCTATTGCTAATGATTCATGTTTCAAACATGGCCTGCTGGCCTATTGATTATTTTCCATTAGCTTTGGCTTTCAAGATGTTATAATACAAGTGTTTATTTATTTCAAATTATGCAAAAGTCATTAACATCCAACATCATGCAACATCAGGGATCAGGGGGAATTAATTACAATTTCAGCATCTTTAATCTTTTTTTCATTACATAAATGAGATCATATTCCTCTTTTCCCATCCATTGTTGATGGAAAAGTAATAGAGATCAAAAGAGATCAAAGCCACATCAAGATGACAACATCTTGAGACCAAGTGATGTTCAGTTGAAAGACTACTCAGCCCCCCAAGTACACAGGTGAGCTGTGCTTGACAGATGACTTAAAATGCTCAGGGACTCAGGAAATGAGACCTGAAAAAGCCACACTCATTGCTATGCCAACTGACTCCCAACCGGGTTCCTTTCTTAATAAATGTGTATCGTACCACTCTTCCCACACATTCTGACATACAAAGCATCTTGAATGTGTAGCTAACCATGTGCAAAACACAACCCTGTCAGGGAATCTTATATCAAAACAGTGTCATATCAATGTGCATCAGAGAGAATCAGAATACCCACTCAGTTTTATGGATCTCCAAGGTAGTACGTTTGGGGAAGGGGATATCCAGTTCTTAAAAACAAAAACTAGGCTCCAATTTTTCTCAGACTTTGCTGTTGTTCACAGCTAAACTTAGAATTTGTTGGTAAATATACTTTAAGACAAGTCTTTGGGTGTCTATCTTCAATGGCACAGGTGAATGGGTTTATAATGTATTTAACATATATTCCTCCACTAAAATTGCCTCCACCACTGAGACTGAGATACAAAATAAAGACAGGTTACAGACCTGTTATAGACCCATCCACTGTTATAGACCCATCCACTGTTATAGAACCATCCACTGTTATAGAACCATCCACTGTTATAAACCCATCCACTGTTATAGAACCATCCACTGTTATAAACCCATCCACTGTTATAGACAGTGGATAATCCTAGAGTCACCTCTGTAATGTCATTTTACATCTCAAACCTGAATCACAAATCTTCATCACCATTTCCATAAGAACAGGAGGTATAGCTTTTCATTTGGTTGAAGCAAAAGCTCAAGTGAAATTAATTTGTATTTCTGTCTGGCATTAGTTGGGTTTTGTCTAGACTAAGTGGCGTTCAGTTGAGAGACTACTCAGCCCCCAAGTACACAGGTGAGCTACGACTTTGATGGTAAATATACTTTAAGGCAAGCCTTTGGGCTGGATTCAATCCATATCAAAGAAGTACAGCATAAAAATATTAAGGAAATTACCACTCAGCAGACATATGCAGCGTTTAGGCCTACCGTGAAGGCAGTCTAGGTGACCGTGGAACATCGACTTTAATTGTCAATCGGGCTTTAAAGAGTATCTTCAGCGCTACAGATCGAATAGAGCCATTTTTGATATATCTTCAATGGCACAGGCGGATGGGTTTATAAGGTATTTCACATACAGGTAACTGCCAAAATAATGGGAAACACGTGAATAAATAAGTACAGTATATTTACATTTACATTACGTCATTTAGGAGACGCTCTTATCCAGAGCGGCTTACAAATTGGTGCATTCACCTTATTTAAGGTTAGTGGGATAACCACTTTACAATATGTTTTTTAATACCTTTTTTATTTTTATTTTGGGGTGGGGTAAGGGGGGTAGAAGGATTACTTTATCCTATCCCAGGTATTCCTTAAAGAGGTGGGGTTTCAAGTGTCTCCGGAAGGTGGTGAGTGACTCTGCTGTCCTGGCGTGGTGAGGGAGCTTAGTTCCACCATTGGGGGTGCCAGAGCAGCGAACAGTTTTGACTGGGATGAGCGGGAACTGTTTCCGGAGAGGTAGGGGGCCAGCAGGCCAGAGGTGGATGACGCAATGCCCTCGTTTGGGTGTAGGGACTGGATCAGAGCCTGAAGGTAGCGGAGGTGCGTTCCCCCTCACAGCTCGTGAGGCAAGCACCGTGGTCTTGTAGCAGATGCGAGCTTGAACTGGAAGCCAGTGGAGTGTGCGGAGGAGCGGGGTGACGTGAGAGAACTTGGGAAGGTTGAACACCAGACGGGCTGCGGCATTCTGGATGAGTTGTAGGGGTTTAATGGCACAGGCAGGGAGCCCAGCCAACAGCGAGTTGCAGTAATCAGATGGGAGATGACAAGTGCCTGGATTGGGACCTGTGCCGCTTCCTGTGTAAGGCAGGTTGCTTACTCTCCGAATGTTGTAGAGCATGAACCTACAGGATCGGGTAACCGTCTTGATGTTAGCGGAGAACGACAGCCGCGTGTTGTCCAGGTCACGCCAAGGTTCTTCGCACTCTGGGAGGAGGACACAAAGTTGTCAACCGGATCGGCGAGGATCATGGAACGGGCAGTCCTTCCCCGGGAGGAAGAGCAGCTCCGTCTTGCCAGGAGTTCAGCTTGCGAGGTGGTGATCCGTCATCCATACTGATATGTCTGCCAGACATGCAGAGATGCGATTCGCCACCTGGTTATCAGAAGGGGGAAAGGAGAAGATTAGTTGTGTATCGTCAGCGTAGCAATGATAGGAGAGGCCATGTGAGGATATGACAGAGCCAAGTGACTTGGTGTATAGGGAGAATAGGGAGAGGGCCTAGAACTTGAGCCCTGGGGGACAACCAGTGGTGAGAGCACGTGGGTGCGGAGACAGCTTCTCGCCACGCCACTTGGCAGGAGCGACCGGTCAGGTAGGACGCGATCCAGGGGGAGTGAGCCGCGCCGGAGATGCCCAGCTGAGAGGGTGGAGGAGGATCGATGGTTCACAGTATCAAAGGCATGAGACAGGTCTAGAAGGGACAAGAGCAGAGGGAGAGAGAGTTAGCTTTAGCAGTGCGGAGAGCCTCCGTGACACAGAGAAGATGCAGTCTCAGTTGAATGACCAGTCCTGAAACCTGACTGGTTTGGATCAAGAAGGTCATTCTGAGAGAGATAGCAAGAGAGTTGGCTAAAGACGGCACGCTCAATAGTTTTTTGGAAAGAAAAGAAAAGAAGGGATACTGGTCTGTAGTTGTTGACATCAGTGGGATCGAGTGTTGGTTTTTTTGAGAAGGGGTGCAACTCGGCTCTTGAAGACGGAAGGGACATGGCCAGCGGTCAAGGATGAGTTGATCAGCGAGGTGGAGGTAGGGGAGAAGGTCACCGGAGATGGTCTGGAGAAGAGAGGAGGGATGTGGGAAGCGGCGGGCAGGTTGTTGGGCGGCCTGCAGTCACAAGTCGCAGGGATTTTATCTGAGAGAGAGGGGAGAAAGGTCAAAGCTAGGGTAGGGGTGTGAGTTTAGGACCAGCAGTGTCATTAGACTTAACAACGAGGATCGGATGTCGTCAACCTTTTTCAAAGTGGTTGACGAGTCATCCACAGAGAGAGGAGGGGGGAGGATTCAGCAGGGAGGAAATGTGGCAAAGAGCTTCCTGGTTAGAGGCAGATGCTTGGAATTTAGAGTGGTGAAAGTGGCCTTATGCAGCAGAAACAGATGAAGAAGAAAATGTAGAGAGGAGGGAGTGAAAAGATGCCCAGGTCAGCAGGGAGTTTAGTTTTCTTCCATTTCCCGCTCCGCTGCCCGGAGCTCTGTTCTGTGAGCTCGCAATGAGTCATCAAGCCACGCGAGCTGGAGGGAGAGGATCGGGAGGCGGCCGGGAGATAGGGGACACAGAGAGTCAAAGGATGCAGAAAGGGAGGAGAAGGAGGGTTGAGGAGGCAGAATCAGGAGATTGAGGGAGAAGGATTGAGCAGAGGGAAGAGATGATAGGATGGAAGAGGAGAGTAGTAGGAGAGAGAGAGCGAAAGGTTGCGGGGCGCGCATTACCATCTGTGTAGGGGCAGAGTGAGTAGTGTTGGAGGAGAGCGAGAGAAAGGAAACAAGTAGTGGTCGGAGGCATGGAGGGGAGTTGCAGTGAGATTAGTAGAAGAGCAGCATCTAGTAAAGATGAGGTCAAGCGTATTGCCTGCCTTGTGAGTAGGAGGGGACGGTGAGAGGGTGAGGTCAAAAGAGGAGAGGAGTGGAAAGAAGGGAGGCAGAGAGAAATGAGTCAAAGTGTGGACGTGAGGGAGGTTGAAATCCCCAAACTGTGAGGGGTGAGCCATCCTCAGGGAAAGGAACTTATCAAGAAGGCGTCAAGCTCATTGATGAACTCTCCAAGGGAACCTGAGGCGATAGATGACTCAAGGATATTATAGTTTTTTTGGATTGCTTACACACTAAAATTAAAAGTAGTACACTATTAGCAAAACCTTACACTCAAGAAGCAAAACATCAGCCCATATTTGCACTACTATAAGCACATTGTCAACCTACACTTGTTGCAAAACTCTACACACGACAGTGATTTGCAAAACACTAAACACACTTAACATACATTACACACAAAAATCTATCATGAAGTCAACGTCCTTGCAATACCAAAGCACTGACTGTCAAATTACCACACCGTCCAACCAATTGGTTCGTAACACAGTCATCAGGTGTGCAAACACTCGTTTGCTTAATTGTAGACACACACCAATCAGGTGTATAAGCACTATAAAAAGCAGCAGGTGAGTTCATCGGTCTTCAAGCACAATGGAAAGAGCTCTGAGAAAGAGTAAGACGAGGAGGAGGAGGGAGGAGGAGGAGGACGACGAGGAGAATGAGGGAGGAGGACGCAGGAGGATGAGGAGAACGAGGAGGAGGACCGGAGAGAACGAGGAGGACGAGGAGGACGAGGAGAACGAGGAGGAGGAGGAGAGAGAGGAGGAGGAGGGAGGAGGGAGGAGGAGGAGGGAAGGGGAGGAAGAGGAAGAGGAAGAGAAGACAGAAGGTGCTCAAAGAGGACCGAATCTGACAAATGAGATCCGCGCAACACTGGTTGACCACATTGTCAACCACGGCCTGACGCTGAGGGAGGCTGGACTGCGAGTACAGCCAAATCTAAGCCGATATACAGTGGCAAGTGTGATGAGAACATTTCGACTGGAAAATAGGTATTGTAAAAATATCATCATATCAAAAACATCTGACGGTTTCAGTAACTGCTTACAGTACTATATTCTATGCACTATCAGCACTTCTGTTACCTTTTCCTGTGAAATTACTGTACTATTGTATACTGTTTTTTTCTACATAGGATTGAGGGTCAGGGACGACAAGGGGGAAGGCCTCCTATGTTCACAGAACAGCAAGAGGGGATAGTAAACATGGTTTTGGCCAACAATGCTATAACACTCAAGCAGCTCCAAGCTAACATTGTCAATAACCACGCCATTTTCAACGATATCCATCAGGTCTCAACATCAACACTGGCACGCATCCTAAAAAAACATATTCAAATGAAGCAAATTTATCGAGTGCCTTTCGAGCGCAATTCGAAAGGGTGAAACGACTGCGGCATGATTATGCAGAGGTATGTATTCACTTTAGCAGTGTGATCTTGCATACTGTCTCATAATCTTTTACTGGTACTGTAATATGTATACTAGATCTACACTGAACTACACAATTTTGCCTGACACTGTTTTTCGAGAGTTTTACGAATGGATGGAGAGGGAGATCCAGCATGAGTTCATTTACGTAGATGAGGCTGGGTTCAACCTGACGAGAACACGAAGGAGGGAAGAAACATCATTGGCCACAGGGCTATAGTCAATGTCCCAGGGCAACGTGGGGTAATATAACACTCTGTGCAGCCATTACACAGAATGGGGTCCTCCACCGCCATGCCCATATGGGCCCTTACAACACAGCACTCATACTTACATTCTTGGACCAATTGCACAAACATAACAGCAGCAAATCAAATCGGTCATATGCAATACATTGTTGTCTGGGACAATGTGTCTTTCAACCGCTCTGCTCTGGTTCAGAACTGGTTTCAGCAACATCCACATTTCACGGTCCTATATCTTCCACCATACTCTCCATTCCTCAACCCTATAGAAGAGTTTTTTCGGCATGGCGGTGGAAGGTATATGATCTCCGTCTCCAGGCTGAGGTGCCCCTCATCCAAGCCATGGAAGGGGGCCTGTGACCAGATGGAGGTAGCAGCAATGCAAGGATGGATTCGTCATTCAAGACGTTTCTTTCCAAGGTGTCTTGCTAATGACAACATTGCCTGCGATGTTGATGAAATTCTCTGGCCAGATCCAGCTAGGCGAAGAGACAATGTCTAGTTATTTTTTTAAAAATTTTTTGAACTTTACAATACGTAAAGTGGACGTTTGGTTACAGTATTATGAATCTCCATGTCAACATTTTGGGCGTGTTGAGAAATAAATGAGTTTCTTCAGTCTGCAACATTGGTCTTGTGTAGTGTTTGGTGAATTTACATTATATTTGTACTTTGTTGATAGTAGCCTACTCTAATCATAGGGAAGTAGAAGTGCTAAAAGTGTTTTTGGTTGATAACAGCAGAGTGTAACTTCGTGCAAACAGAGTATAGTAATGTGAAACGTGTGTGTTTCATATGGTAACAAAGTGTGGTTTTTAAAAAAGAAGTGTATAGTTTTTTACAAGAGTGTTTAATTTTGCAAAGGATCTGTAGTGTTTTTGCTAATTGAGTGTGTGGTGTGTGCTAATTGTGTGTAGTGTTTTGAAAACACGGGCCCTGTTTTGAAAATCGTGCTTAAGCAATCAAAAAAACTGTGGCTTAAATGGGCTAGTGACTGTGACAGCATGGAATTCAAATGAGGAGATAGACAGATGGGTTAGGGAAAAATTGAGAATTATCACTTGGGAGAGATGAGGATTCCTGTGCCACCACCCCTCTGACCAGATGCTCTCGGGTATGCGAGAACACACTGGTCAGACGAGGAGAGAGCAGTAGGAGTAGCAGTGTTTTCGTGGTAATCCATGTTTCCGTCAGCGCCAGGAAGTCGAGGGACTGGAGGTTAGCATAGGCTGGGATGAAGTCAGCTTTGTTGGCAGCAGAGCGGCAGTTCAGAGGCTGCCTGAGACCTTGAACTCCAGGTGTGGGGGTGCGTGCAGGGACCACCAGGTTAGAGAGAGGCAGCAGCCACGCGGTGTGAGGCGTTTGTGCAGCCTGTGCAGAGAGGAGAGAACAGGGATAGGCAGAGGCATAGTTGACAGGCTGTAGCAAATGGCTACAATAATGCATAGGAGATCGGAATGAAATGAACTAAACATCTGGGAGAGGAGAGAGCAGGGCCTCCCTCACCAAAACGTCCACCTCAGAAACTATAATTGTTTCACTGAACCACCCGAACAAAAACTCTCCCAACTTCCACCTTTAGAAATCAGGAATTGTTGTGAACCACAGCGGTTCAATGTTTCAAGGAATAGACTCAACCCACTTTATTCAGCTAGCTAACTATGACACCATAGCTAACTAGCATGCTAGCATCCAATAACACACAGTTTAGCACCAACACTTGGTCACAACAAACCACCAATAGTGTGTTAACACACTAAACAGATAATTCGTGTCCGTGTCTAGTTCCTTTCATAACGCAGCAATAATTAAACGTTGGCTAGCTAGCCACAAATATATTGTATTTAGCTGCCACAGTACAGCACACAATGGCTACTGTGTTGACTCTGTTCGAAAAAAGCGCTAGCTAGCTAGCTCGTCGCTACACCGGCACCGAAAACAATGCTAACCTACAATAACTACCCACAACAGCCCACGATGCCTAACTATGAGCGCCCATAGCTAACTAGCATGCAAGCATCCAATAACACACAGTTTAGCACCAATACTTGGTTACAACAAACTACCAATAGTGTGTTAACACACTAAACAGATAATTCATGTCCGTGTCTAGTTCCTTTCATAACGCAGCAAAAAATAAACGTTGGCTAGCTAGCACAAATATATTGTATTTAGCTACTGCAGTACAGTTAGCTGGTCGTGTTGGCTAGCTAGCAATGGCTACTGTGTTGACTTTGTTTGAAAAACGGCTAGCTAGCTAGCTTCGTGCTGCGGGCCTATCTACAATACCTAACTACAATCTAAATACATAATTAAGCCTTACTCGACAAAGCCCAAGCTATGTATAAAAAGCCAAACTTACCGGCCGTAAGCTAACATTTGTCTTCTGCAATCAGTAGGTGTAATTAAGTACAGTAGCTACTAACTACCTAACGTTGATGGCTCAGATAATGAGGTTAGAAAAACGGCTGAATGGTATGTAGCTAGCTGGCTTAATTACAGGTACTCTTAGCGTGAAATAACATTGAAACAACTCTCCACCGTTAAACGTTACCAGTAGCTACCCGCTAGCTAGCTTCGGCCTCGTGCTCGACGGGCTCCGCCGTAAACAATACTTACCTACAATAATTACCTACGAAACCTACAATAACTACCTAAATAACTACCTAAATAAACTACCTACAATACCTAACTACAACTACCAAGAGGAGGAGGTAACGGGTATCATAAAACAGATCCCAACATTTTATTTGTTTTATTTATTCCCCATGCTTTGAGACAAGCATGGGGACTGGTCTTGATAAATCAATCAGATTAGTATTTTGACTGAATTCTCCGTTTGGTTATTGGTTAGCCTACAATTAGGGCGTGGACATTTTCTGATTATTTTGCTCTTCAGTCGCTTAGTAACCTAGGCCTACTCCCGACCGGTCACATTGTACAGTGCCATATTTTCCTAATGGAAAGCCTGAGGCCTACATAGGTTACTGTAAAATGCATTTTTGTTTTCTTGGAATAGAAACACCATAACATTAATGCATTTAAATAAGCTACATTTCTAACAGTATAAACAGCACAACAAATATAATATATCCCATATAGTCTGTTCTAACCAAAAAAGGTTTTAAAGTCTATAGTACAGCCAATATTAAAAACAGTCAAATGCATTCATGAATTCAATCGCTTTAGCCAACATGTTGCGGTTTAATCATTGTTTAAATATTCAATGCTCCCCTTTGTTATTTTGTTTTATAAATAAAATGCTTGAGTGTATTTAAAGACATGGATGACTTGTATGCTGTGTGATGACAATGCACAAATTAATGAATGATTGATTGATATACTGTATATTGAAGTAGGCCTTTATTTCAATAAGTAAGTTACGCGTAAAACACCTACAGTAAACAGGACTCTTAGGCCCACAGCTCCATATCATTTCAATAACAAAGCTTCTCAAAGATGCCCTCTGGTGGTCAAACTAGCATTAATGGCAACAATGGCTGACAGTAAAATACTATGACATCATGCACTCCAAATTGCCATACCATTCTGCAGCACACCGCAAGCTGTGCAGCAGTATTACGCAACTTTTAAAGGAAGAACCACTAAGGGGGATTCTGGAGCAGTGCCTGAGACAGCGTTTTCTACCACCAACAAAACACCAAATTATGGAATTTCCAGACAATTGTAGAATCTATGCCAAGGTGCATTGAAGCTTTTCTGGCTCGTGGTGACCCATCGCCCTATTAAGACACTATGTTGGTGTTTCCTGTATTTTGTCAGTTGCTTGTATTTTCCTCCACTAAAATTGCCTCCACTCCTGAGACTGACAGATACAAAGCAAAAACAAAAGCTCAAGTGATATTCATTTGTATTTATGAGCCTCGCTGAATTGGGTTGTGTCTGGCACACTGAGAAGGTGCCATGCTAAAACTCAGAGGTGAAACCTTGCAACATTGTATAAGGAGCTCGATGATCAGAATACACAATAGCCTCAGACACAATAGCTTTATACACATTCCGTATGGTCCTTTGATGGTGGCGAAATTGAAAATGAAAGCACAGATGCTGTCTTAATATGTTTGGGGATCACACTTCATCAAAGCGTTTTAAAAGTGTAATGAAATACCAATACCATTGAGCGTATGTTGATCAGTGCAGGCGCGGGCTGACAACCCCACTTACATAAGGTATCAGTTATGTTTTCTCTCTAAGGTGAGTCGAATCATATCATTGATGGAAAGCAATAGAAAATAGGTTATATTATCTTGTCTCCACAGACCAATGTTAGAGAGTGTAATGTGCTGTGTTAGTGTGTGCTGGTTCTTTCACACATAGTGATTTGTCCTTGAACTAGCGATGAACCAGCTATCTAGTTGGCTCAATAATGAAAAGCAGCTATTCCATATACTGTTAAAGCACCATGTTCTCTCTGTCTGAATCCCAAATCACCCCCTTCCCCTCACAACTCGCGCTCCATTTGCGCATTCACGCACGCCTCTGCCATTTGCACAAGTGTCCCAAAGCTCAGGCAGTGAAAATTAGAGAGGGTGAAGGGGCTAGATCCTCAGATAGCCACTTCGACCGAGCCAGCAAGGATGCAGGCTTCAGAGGGAAGTGCTATCCCGACATGCACTATGAAATGTTTGGAGTTTTTACAATGTCATACAAAATAATGGAGAGGCGTGCCTAATTATATGTCACTTGCATTTGTTTATATCTGATTTCGAGACTTGACATGTAACAAATTAAATACCTCCCAAATTAAATGTTTAACTGAGGTTATTGAGGTCATATCTTGTAAAATGACAGGGGGATTTGTCAATTTGAATTTCATGCTTGTTTGATCATTTAAAAGTGGAACATGAATTGCACCATCAAGTCAGGAGTGTGTCCTGTAGTTGATGGGATTATTGATCCCATCGCCACTCTCTTGAAGTCACCCTCTGAGTTTTGCCAGCAACACGTGACAACGGAGGACTATCCGAACGAGTTGGTAGGGGTGAGGGGGTGGTTTGGGACTTCACGAGAATATCTCTCTCTCTCTATCTCTTCATCTCTCTCTCTCACTCTCAGACACATATAACTCCATAAATAACAGAATATTACAAATGTAACAAGTTTCCCTCCATTTCCTTATATTCTTAAATGATCAAATGATTCATATGCCTCAATATACGTATGTACATATGCTTATCTCTTAATGGATATTGCTAATCCAAATATCTAAATTACGATCAATATAATCATATTGACCATAAGATCAATATCTCACTAACGGAGCCTCCATATCTCCCTTTTTTATCTATTTATCTAAATCTCTGCAGTGAAAATGGACGTTCTGCTCACTCATGTTCCTCTATGACCCTGTTATCATGAGGTCATAGAGTTGATATCAGGCTTAGCCAATTATATTACCTTAATCAACTGAAGTTAAACTAGAAGATTGTGTATTTCCTTTTTGCTTTAGATGGAGCCCATGTCCAAACGTGTTAGTGCAGATCATTTTTCATACCATCATCATATGACTGAGTCCAAGTATAGATGGATTTTGTTATTCTGGCCAATGGATTGCTGTGAAAACACATGATAAGTCATGCTTTAGGTAAGACCAAGAAGTAACATACCGGAATGATGAGCAGAGTGATTGTGATTTGGATAAAATGGGAGTTTTAATTTCATTGACAGTGTGATTGACAACTGTATTTTATATCTAAGTTATATAAATAAACACACAACACAGGAAAGATGTCCACAAGTGACTGTATATGCAGTGGTTTCCCAAATGTATCCCCTTGAGTGACAAAATGCCTCATCAGAACCAACGATGACAGATTTGTTTCCTAAAGTTTACCTAGATGAACTTGCTAACTAATAACAAATTCTTGGATATCTGACAGCTCCGTTTGATGAGAGGTAGATAATGCATATTTATAATATAATCTGCTGAGGCGTGTGAAATCATAAATAAATAAACTAGTTATTTCCTTGTTTCAATAGAAGGACAATATTCATGTTTTATATCTCATCTTATGTGATTTTGTGAATTTATTTATGGTAAACTGGGAGAGATATTGTGGACAGCAGCACATCTCCTCAGATACTTCAGTCTGGAGTAGGACCCTAGAAGGATTGCTAAATATATTGTTGTTATAGCCTAGCACTCACTTCACTTTTTTTCATCAAGATTATCTGTTATGTTAAATGTGTAAGATTACTTGCAGAGTCAAAAGTTTCAGAACTCATTCAGGGGGATTTGATATCAAACCGATTCTCTTATCTTAGTCGACAGAGGTTGCTGTCCGTCCACTCTCTTCAGGATAAGTGTTGGCCGAACTCTTGAGTCATTGGAAGGGCTTTTCATCAAGCTAAGTGCCTGTGCAATAGGCTTCTTTGTGAATGTGATTTAGTGGTGGATTAAATACAATTATTATTAATATTACAATATGCATGGCTTCCTTTCCTCTTCCGGTCCCTGTGGGATGTAAGAAAATGGAAAGCTGTCCTCTATCCTGCCTGTTAGTAGAGGAAAAAAACTCTAAATCAGAGGCAATTACCGATGCTTATGAAGGTTGTTTTCCTGAAAAATCGATTTTTGTCATGTCAATGTTATACTCAATGGAAGACAAAGGATGATGACCATGCAGTTTTCAAGCAAGACCACATCATTGGACATCACGTCATCACTGTTTGTGCAATACCACAGTGGGCCTATAGTAATAAATATTTTGAGAAAGTCAATGTTTGAGTGATTACACTGAAAATCCAGTCATGTTTTGTTCACCTTTTGTGATAAACCATATCTGGGAGACATGGAACTATCATAAAATAATTTATAACAGAAAACGCTAGCTGTTGAAATTAGCTTTTTCATTATGTTTACCCACAATGAAATATCTTAAGCGCCAGAAAACACATTCTCGAGCCCTGGGTGGTCTTGACAAAATGTACATCCTTATGATCAAATTGCCTCTTCACCACACCATCAACCCAACCAATAACAGTGTTATCCCTACTGTTGGAGTAGAGAAGTTTACATACACTTAGTTTGGAGTCATTAAAACTTGTTTTTCAAACACTCCACACATTTCTTGTTAACAAATTCTAGTTTTGGCAAGTCGGTTAGGACATCTACTTTGTGCATGACACAAGTAATTTCTCCAACAATTGTTTACAGACAGATAATTTCACTTATAATTCACTGTATCACAATTCCAGCGGGTAAGAAGTTTACATACACTAAGTTGACTGTGCCTTTAAACAGCTTGGAAAATTCCAGAAAATGATGTCATGGCTTTAGAAGCTTCTGATAGGCTAATTGACATCATTTGAGTCAATTGGAGATGTACCTATAGATGTAGTTCAAGGACTACCTTCTCAGTGCCTCTTTGCTTGACATCATGGGAAAATCAAAAGAAATCAGCCAAGACCTCAGAAAAACAATTGTAGACCTCCACAAGTCTGGTTCATCCTTGGGAGCAATTTCCAAACGCCTGAAGGTACCACGTTCATCTGTGCAAACAATAGTACACAAGTATAAACACCATGGGACCACGCAGCCGTCATACCGCTCAGGAAGGAGACGTATTCTGTCTCCTAGAGATGAACGTACTTTGGTGCGAAAAGTGCAAATCAATCCCAGACCAACAGCAAAGGACCTTGTGAAGATGCTGGAGGAAACAGGTAAAAAAGTATCTATATCCACAGTAAAACGAGTTCTATATCGACATAACCTGGAAAGGCCGCTCAGCAAGGAAGAAGCCACTGCTCCAAAACCACCATAAAAAAGCCAGACTACGGTTTGCAACTGCACATGGGGACAAAGATCATACTTTTTGGAGAAATGTCCTCTGGTCTGATGAAACAAAAATAGAACTGTTTGGCCATAATGACCATCGTTATGTTTGTAGGAAAAAGGAGGTCCCTTGCAAGCCGAAGAACACCATCCCAAACGGCATCATGAGGAAGGAAAATTATGTGGATATGTTGAAGCAATATCTCAAGACATCAGTCAGGAAGTTAATGCTTGGTCGAAAATGGGTCTTCCAAATGGACAATGACCCCAAGCATACTTCCAAAGTTGTGGCAAAATGGCTTAAGGACAACAAAGTCAAGGTATTGGAGTGGCCATCACAAAGCCCTGACCTAAATCCTATAAAAAATGTGTGGGCAGAACTGAAAAAGCGTGTGCGAGCAAGGAGGCCTACAAACCTGACTCAGTTACACCAGCTCTGTCAGGAGGAATGGTCCAGAATTCACCCAACTTATTGTGGGAAGCTTGTGGAAGGCTACCCGAAACGTTTGACCCAAGTTAAACAATTTAATGGCAATGCTACCAAATACTAATTGAGTGTATGTCAACTTCTGACCCACTGGGAATGTGATGAAAGAAATAAAAGCTTAAATAAATAATTACCTCTACTATTATTCTGACATTTCACATTCTTGGTGGTGATCCTAACTGACCCAAGACAGGGAACATTTACTAGGATTGAATGTCAGGTGATTGTGAAAAACTGAGTTGTGTATTTGGCTAAGGTGTGTGTACCTTCCGACTTCAACTGTATGTGTGGGAGCTCTGCATATGTGTTGGAGGCCAGCTCACATTGAAACAATGTGTAAATACACTCCAGCCTAGCTCCAAGCTTCTATTACCCAACCCTATCAGTAACCCTCGCCAAGGGTTTGAGTGTGTGTTTAAGGTTCTAAAGCTGTGTTGACACAGGCAGCCCAATTCTGATATTTTGTCCACTAATTGGTCTTTTGACCAATCACATCAGATCTTTTCACATCAGATCTTTTTTTAGAGCTGATCTGATTGGTCAAAGACCAATTAGTTGAAACAAGATCGGAATTGGTCTGTCTGTGTAAACACAGCCTAAGAGATCTGTAATACATTGTGATGGGGTCCCAAGGTGAAAGGGAGAGACAGGCCCCAAGATTAATCTAACCCTAGGTATAATGAGCCTGCTCCGAAGGCTTTCCCCTTGCAAGTCAAGACAAATGGCCCTTGTTTATGCCAGGCTTTGCCGTCCAGCAGTATCCATTTCATGTTCAAGTCGGCCCATCTGCCAACTACACCAGAAAACTGCGAAAGTGAAATACCAAACTGTAATCAAAGGAGCGCCTTTATTCGCCATTAAGTGGCAGAGTACTTTTATAGTCTGGTGAAAGCCCAATCCCTTGAGGGGACAGTGGCCGCAGATGACAATGCTGCCATCTTTCTTGACAAGGGTATTTTATCAAGTGCAAATATTCTGCCCCCAATCAATTCTTCAACGCTTCTTCCGCTCTTACCATCTACAGGCATGGCCACTTAGACGACCCACATTGTTGATTTTCGAGTGGTAGCGGGTGTCACACGGCGTTGACGTCAAATTAGAGACTATATACCTGTCAGTGTCCAAAGAACAGCGAGGGATCAGATCAGAAGGGGAGGTGGCATCCCATGATACCGTGAAGTCATCCTGTCGCCGTGGTAATATTTAAACCAGTGCCTCATGGGAATACCTCTTACCTGTTTGGGTTCAGGAAGGAGACACGTAGCGACTTCTCTACAATACAGGAAGTGGAGAAAATATTCTAAAGAAATATAACTTCTTAAAATATCAAGATACAGTATAGTATCTACAATAACAAGACACATTATAGTATCTACAATAACAGGATTCAGTATAGTATCTACAATAACCGGATACAGTATTGTCATGACTGTCCATGAGAATCCAAATAGGTCGGATAAGGTTTGCAATGAATAACTTCAATCAGAAAGAACTAGTGGGGATTAACAACTCAAGTCCTGTTGTAAATCAAGGGAGAAGATCCAGGCCTGTGCTCTCCAAATTCACCAAAGGAATGTGCTTTGCCTCAACAGACCCTTTTCCCGCTGAAACTTCTAACACGTTCAAAAGCGAATACTGGAACAATATTTCCTAACGTAGAATGTGGGGAATGGTCCGAGGCGTTCTATAGAATGCTAATGTCATTTTGTTTGTTATTTTGTGATGTCATTAAAAAATGTTAGAAAGGAAATACTGTAACTTGGAAAGTATACCCACTACATAGATTAAGTTTCCATACTATAGGTTGTGCATGTAATATGAAAAATGAAAGTGTTTTTATTAAGAGAGGGATGTGATTTGAGAAGTTATAAGAGATAATTGTTTTTCATAACTTTGCACAGTGAATAATCAATGACCCGAAGTGAGGTCAGAGAGCGTCCCAGCTTGCCGGAACCGCCCCTTTCGAGCAAAAGGTATAAATGATGGGTTACAAATTAACCCAGGGGACCAGAAAAGCGTGAAGCTGCAGCTGAGCATTTAAAATGGTTTGAACTTTGAATCTCAACACGAGGTGGAGACGATAAACTCACCTCCCGGACAATCACTGGTACGGCTGATTAGCTGTATTAAATAAAGTATCTTCGAAAGCTAATGTAAGTAGTACCATCCTGTTACTCTGCTCAAACCATCATATTACGCTACTCTCATCACCCCACTGGGGAACCATTGATATGGCTGGCTAGCCTATCTTTAAAGAAGAATCTTCAAGAGCGAATGGAAGGAAAATGAACTATGTAGTTCTGTTCAGGACTACACGACAAGTCACCGGATACCGGACAACTACGAAGAAGGACAACAGGAGAAGAGTTGTTGGAACCATTTCGACAGTCAGAGCCTTTACAAGTGTGCCGCGAAAGGGCCCAACCCCCTTTCCAAGGCTGCCCCATTCACCGAAATATCCCCGGTGAACCCAGGCATTTCACGTAAATACTTTAATGATTCCTTGCTCAACGCGGGCAGTGGTTCGTGTGCAAAGTATATGGTTACTGTAGGTGAGAGTCGTTTCTGAATTTTTCAATGTTAAGTGTCTCTGTCCCTCTCTCTCCTCTCCATCTCTTCTTCTTTTAACATGCAGCCATGTTAAGTCTCCAGTCAATAACCAGTGCAGAGTGTGTGTTTATCCTGTGTTCCCATTTAATTAGCTAGTAAATAAATATTTAAACCAATTTGTGTAGTACTGAATCATAAGTAAGGCTCGGGTTTTGCAGATGCAAGGAGGTTACGATGTTCAGAATGATGATATGATGCGAGGTAATGATTAATAAGTTGACTGTTTATAGATGTGATAGGTAAAGACCTTTTAGAGTTTAATTCGGGAGATGGTAACTCTTTAAAGAAGTGCTCTCGTGGTGCCCCAGATCCTAATGAGTTAATTGTTACATGATTAATTTAATTGGGTAACAATTAAACATAGTTAGTTAATTAGATAAATAACAGTCTTCAGATTAATGTTAAAGTCAAGTCACGACAGTATAGTATCTACAATAACAAGATGCAGTATTATCTACAATAACAAGAAACAGTATAGTATCTACAATAACAGGATACAGTATAGTATCTACAATAACAAGATACAGTATAGTATCTACAATAACAGGATACAGTATAGTATTTACAATAACAAGATACAGTATAGTATCTACAATAATGAGATACAGTATAGTATCTACAGTAAAGATTACAGTAGCTTGAACAGGAAATTACTGTATAACATAACTTTATTATCGGAATATTACCCTGTAATACACAAAACTGCCTTTATCATTTGTGAACAAGTATAGGTGACAGCAATTCACAAACGATCACATTAATAACATTGACAAAATTCATGCCAACCTTTGTCTTGCAGCCTTTGCATTTACCATAAGTATTTTACAACCACTGTTGTAGCTGCTATTTGCTAATGACATGCCCATCACGTATTACATTTACATTTACGTCATTTAGCAGACGCTCTTATCCAGAGCGACATATCCCCCTAATAGCTGTAGGTAATGTATTCTCCACATAGTAACACTGTGACAGACAGGAATACAGCAGTACATTGTTTTTCCACGTCCCACAGCAGTGCACTGTCTAGATGCCTGCAGCAGTGTAAGTAAGTGGCTGATTCTGATTTGCAGTGTTGATGCTAGGGAGAGCATTGTGTATATTTTCGCTCCTAGCTGTAGCTTATTGTGTAGCTGGCTGAAGCAAGAGTAATGTATCAAGGTTTGTTTAGTCACCTCAAGCTCTCAGACAGTATACAGTGACGCGGTTTGCTGGTTCCTTAACGACTTCAGTGCTGATGAATTAGGAGAAACTGGAGTTGTTAGACTTTGAGTAAAGGTATATGCTGAAGTTAGGCTTTTTAAACACCTTTTCCCCAACACTGTTGACACAGTTTTTTCAACACTGGTTTTCCCAAAACTGTATTTTTAACACTGTTTCTTCTCTATACTTTTTTTTAACACTTAACACTGTAACACTTGGACAACTGTCATGAAGAAGGAATGACCTGGATAACATCATTTGGTAACACTTAACCTTAAGTGTACATTAATTAATATGTAACTAAATAGTAATACATGTATTTATAACATAGTAGTTAAATGTAATTACTATGTAAATACTATGTAATTGCACTGTAATAAGGGTTTAGCGGTATAGGTTACTACACAAGTGGAACAAGGATATGTAATTACAAATCAGCTTGTCGGATGTTATTCCACATGTGTAATTACTCATGATTTATGTATATGTATTTACAAGATGTCTTGTTCCAAATGTAACTAACATGTTCTGTAATTACACTTTTGCAGTCTCCTGTGTAGCACGATAACAATGCATCCTGTTATTTAACCTTGTTACATGTAACTACATAAGTCACTACCACCAAAATAAGCTAGGCTAGGACTCCATCAGCTGTTGTAACAATGCACACCCTATCATTAACTACAGCTTCAGTTGTCTAATTTCCATATTATTTGCCTTAAAGGATGTACTGAATTAAATGTAAGAGCGATGTATTTACAATGGATATGAATGTAACTATAATGTATCAAACCAGGAGCAAGAAACTTAATGGAAAGGGAAACACATAATGGTATAACCTTTGTAAATACTAATACTATGTACCTGCTTTTGAAAAGGGATTTAATGGTGTATTTCTCTGGCTTCAAAGGTGTAATGTTGTTCAAAATAATATAATGTACATTGTTAATGTAGGTATTCATGAGCAAGCAACTTAATGTAAAGTGAAACACATTGTAAATTACTCATGTAATGACTATGTAGTTACTATGTTACAACGATGGCAGATACCCAGTACAGTAATTGTAGTTGTGATCAATGGGAATCCATCTCAATCTAGAAAAAACATTGTTACAGCACCTTTACGTGTAATTACTATGTACTTCAGCTGTTTTAATTTGAAAATACAAGAGATAGAACTCAGCAGATTTAACAATGGCCAATTTGGAATGTTGAGGAAATTGAATAGGAGTCTATGGGAGCTTTTGGGGTATTAGAAGGTCTGTAACATAAAAAGTAAAAGTAGTATCAAGAAGAAAAGTAATAGCTGGAAATAGCATGTAACCCTGGACTGAATACAGTTTAAGTGGTGATAATAGTTTAAATGGCTTTTAAAGTAGATAGGGAGCACAGAAAGTGGGCGGAAGAGGAATAATAATAAGGATGCAGAATAATAAGAGCAAGCACACTAATAAGTACTGTATGCAGAATAACATACGTTTTCTTGCTTTCAGCAAGCACACTTATTATAATACCTCCATGAGATTACCTAATTTCTTTGCTGCATGAATGCAGCCTAGCCAATCAGGCAGTAGTCTATACATGCAGGACGTTTCTGCCAAAATTGGATAATGAATGAATGCGTAAGCGTACCAGGGCCCGCCCCTTTTGAAATGGGAAATGACACATTCATGACTAGCTGTGTTCATGTCGTATACACAGAGTCATATTTGCCTAACTTGGAACAAAACCAAGACACTTAGGAAGACCTCTTAAACCCTGTCTGAGGAAACAAGGTCAGAGCAATGATTTAACAGCTAGTAAGGTTTAGAGACACAACTCTAGAATCAAACTTGTAGCTATCATCATCATCATCATCATCCTTATCATCTTAATTACTATCACTCTTATTGTATGTGAAAGTTCTCTGTCCCTTACTTTAAAAAAAACTTTAAAGATGCCATTAAGCTGTAACGATCCCGGCAGTCTGAGTCGGGTCCTGTCTGGTGACTAGTTTTTTCCTGTTCGTGATCTCCAGTTTCCCGAGGGTTCGGGAACGCTCCGGGGAGCTCTCTTGTTTTCCGCACCTGCATCCCATCAGCAATCTGCACACCTGGTCCTGATCATCACCCTTCTTAGGCTCTGGCCAAACATCCAGTTCCTGCCGGATCGTTAGCCATGAACAGTAGGTTTATCAGAAGTATCAGTCCTAGAGTTTCTAGCGTTAGTTTTGTTGTTTTGTACCTTGTTGGTTTATTGTTTACTTACCTCCGTTTTTGTTCCATCTGCAGTCACCCGTCCGGACCCCTTCACCCTACCTCTGCCTGATGGTCGCGGCTGCCGAGCCATCACTGGACCAACAACTGCACCCTCAACAACTCATCCACGCCGCCCGCTCTGTTCCCTGGATTATTCTGCACCTTTTTGAATCTGAAATAAACCCTCACCTTCGTTCAACTCTCCTTGTCCTGGTCTGCTTCTGGGTTCTGTCTGAGGGAACCGTGACAGAACGATCCGGCCAGTTATGAACCCAGCGGACCTGGACTCTGTTCGCCATGCCATTACCCATCAGGAGAAGATGTTGGGCCATCGTAGCACGGTACTACAGGAGATCGCGTTGTCAGTTCGGAACCTTTCTACCGGTCTGACGGAGGTCCAGAACCACCGCAAGTTTCCGGTGGAGGATCCACTACCGGTTTCACCCATCTCGCCTGCCGCTTCTGGAGCTGGGTCCTTCCGTGAGCCCGAGGTTCCGACGCCGGATAGATATGAGGGGGAGCTGGGAAGATGCCGTTCCTTCCTTATGCAGTGTGGATTAGTGTTCGATCTACAGCCCTACTCTTATGCCACAGACAAGGCTAGGATAGCCTTTGTGATTGCGTTGCTGCGTGGTCGAGCGCTGAGTGGGCTTCAGCCGTTTGGGAACGACAAGACCCCTGCATGGCTTCATACCAGGGGTTCACGGCCGAGATGAGGAAGCTCTTCGACCATTCCGTCCGAGGGGAGGGACGCAGCTAGGCGCCTGTTTTCGCTTCACCAAGGAACTCGCAGCGTGGCCGACTTCGTGATCGAGTTCAAGACGTTGGCGGTGGAGAGTGGGTGGAACGAGGAGTCTCTGCAAGCGGCCTTTTACCAGGGTCTGTCGGAGCAGCTCAAGGATGAGTTGATCTCCTATCCGGAGCCTAGTGATCTGGACAGCTTGGTAGCCTTGTCTATTCGGGTGGATAATCGAGTCCGAGAGCGAAGGAGGGAGAAGCAATGGGGTCCGTCCAATCGATCAACTTCTCAGTTCCCAGTCGGGTCGGGTGGTGGACCAGAACACGTCGATCATTCTCCACCACAATGGATTAGTGGTGAGGTCCTCTCTCCCGATTCTGAACCCATGCAAGTGGGGCGGCACGGATTAACCAAGGAGGAGCGTCAACATAGACGTAAGACCAACTGCTGCCTCTACTGTGGTAGCTCGGGACATTACATCTCCACTTGTTCCCGGCGGTCGTCAAACTGCCCGGCTCGCTAAAGTTGGGAGGACTTTTAGCGAGCCAGTTTCAACCTCTCAGTACCTCTGTCAGACCCCGTTTCCCGGCTACCCTTGTGAACAGGAATCAGAGCTTAGCGCTTAACGCTTTTATCGATTCAGGTGCCGATGGAAGCTTTCTTGATGCCGAGTTGGTGGAACAGCTGGGGCTTTCCAAGGAGCAATTGCCGGAAGCCATTGAAGCGACCACTCTGAACGGCAGTAGTCTGGCACGTATCACGATGAGGACTGAACCCGGTTAAGATGCGGTTGTCGGGGAATCATTCTGAGATGATTTCATTCTTCATTCTGCCGTCTTCCCATGTTCCTCTGGTCCTTGGATACCCCTGGCTGAAGGAACACAATCCCACGTTCGATTGGGTGACGGGCAAGGTAACGAGTTGGAGCCTTGATTGTCATGCTAACTGTCTCAAGACTGCCTGCCCCCATTCGGTTCCCAGTCAGGTGATTGAGGCTAAACCCCCAGATTTGTCCCTGGTTCCCGAGACATATCACGATTTGGGGAAGTTTTCAGTAAGCAGAAGGCTCTGTCACTCTCCCTCCCCACCGACCATATGATTGTGCCATCAACCTGGTCCCTGGAGCTGTCTACCCCAAGGGAAGGTTATACAGTATCTCCCGACCTGAACGTGAGGCGTTGGAGACCTACATCAAGGAGTCCCTAGCTGCTGGTCTCGTTCGTCCCTCGTCATCACCCCTGGGGGCAGGATTCTTCTTTGTGGGTAAGAAGGATGGCTCTCTTCGACCGTGTATTGATTATCGGGGGTTGAATGACATCACGGTCAAGAACAAGTATCCCCTGCCCTTGATGAGTTCTGCCTTCGACTCTTACAGGGTGCTACGGTGTTCACCAAGCTAGACCCACGCAATGCGTATCACCTGGTCCGGATCAGAGAGGGGGACGAGTGGTTGACGGGTTTCAATACACCGATGGGTCACTTCGAGTATCAGGTGATGCCGTTTGGACTGACCAATGCTCCAGCGGTATTCCAGAGTATGGTGAAACGACGTCCTGAGAGATATGATCGGTCTCTTTGTGTTTGTTTACCTGGATGACATTCTGATCTTCTCGAAGGAACCTTCCGACCACGTCCAGCATGTCCGGCAGGTTCTGCAGCGATTGTTGGAGAATCGCCTGTTCGTGAAGGCCGAGAAGTGCGAGTTTCACGCCCACACGACATCCTTTCTCGGGTACATCATCTCCAGGGGAGAGATTAGGATGGACCAGGAGAAGGTTAGAGCGGTTCTGGAATGGGCCCAGCCCGGTACGAGATTGCAGCTCCAGAGATTTTTGGGGTTTGCGAATTTCTACCGCAGATTCATCCGGGATTACAGCCGTGTGGCCGCTCCATTAACTGCCTTGACTTCCAGTATCAGGACCTTCAAGTGGAATCCGGAGGCGGATCGAGCGTTTCTGGATTTGAAGAGGCGATTCACCAACGCACCGATTCTCTCTCAACCGGACACGGCCCGTCAGTTCGTCGTTGAAGTGGGACGCGTCTGATGTGGGAGTTGGCGCCATCCTGTCGCAGCGATGCTCCACGGACAGTAAACTCCATCCCTGCGCCTACTACTCCGTCGCCTTTCGCCTGCGGAGAGGAATTACGATGTGGGTAACCGGGAGCTTCTCGCGGTGAAACTTGCCTTGGAGGAGTGGCGCCACTGGTTGGAGGGCGGAGCAACCGTTTATTGTCTGGACTGACCACAAGAATCTTGCTTACGTGCAATCGGCTAAACGACTCAACTCCCCGTCAGGCCAGGTGGGCGTTGTTTTTCGGACGATTCAAGTTTTTCCTGACGTTCCGACCTGGGTCTAAGAACGGCAAGGCGGACGCCTTGTCCCGGATGTTCTCCAAGACGGAGGAGAGTGGGTCCAAGACCGAGACAATTCTCCCCCGGAACTGCGTCGTGGGAGCAGTTATGTGGAAGATTGAGGAGGAGGTGCTGGCGGCCCTTCGGACTCAGCCCGGTCCCGGTAACGGTCCACCCGGTCGGTTGTTTGTGCCTGAGTCGGTTCGTCCTGCTGTCCTCAAATGGTCCCACGCCAGCAAGATGGCTTGTCACCCTGGCGTGGCTCGGACAATGGCGTTTCTTCGCAGACGCTTTTTGGTGGCCTGCCATGGCCGAGGATACTCGGGGGTTTGTTGCTGCCTGTCCAGTGTGTGCGCAGAATAAGAGTACCAATCGGCCCAGCTCTGGACTACTTCACCCCCCTTCCTATTCCCCGCGACCATGGTCGCATCTGGCCCTGGACTTCGTCACTGGGTTGCCCGCTTCTGAGGGGAACACGGTCGTTCTGACTATCGTGGACAGATTCAGCAAGTTCGCCCACTTTGTGCCTATTGCCAAGCTTCCCTCTGCCTCGGAGACGTCCGAGATCCTGGTTAGGGGAGGTTTTCAGGGTCCACGGTTTGCCCAGTGATATCGTTTCCGACCGTGGCCCTCAGTTTACCTCTGCTGTCTGGAAGTCCTTCTGTTTGGCCATTGGAGCTACAGTCAGTCTCACATCTGGTTTTCACCCCCAATCCAATGGTCAGGCGGAGAGAGCCAACCAGAAGATGGAATCCACGCTACGCTGTCTGGTCTCTTCCAACCCCACCTCCTGGGTCTCTCAGTTGCCTTGGGTTGAGTATGCCCACAATACTCTTCCTACATCTGCCACTGGGATGTCTCCCTTCCAGTGCCTGTATGGCTACCAACCTCCCTTGTTCCCTTCTCAGGAGAAGGAGCTCTCAGTGCCTTCTGTTCAGGCCCATATTCGTCGTTGCCACCGGACCTGGCATCGGGCCAGAAAGGCACTCCTTAGAGTTTCGGACCGGTATCAGCTCCAGGCGAATCGTCGCCGGATCCCCGCTCCCACCTACACCATCGGAGATAGGGTCTGGCTGGCCACACGGGATCTTCCTTTACGGACTGAGTCTAGGAAGTTGTTACCGAAGTTCATTGGTCCGTTTGTGGTGGAGAAGGTGATCAATCCAGTGGCAGTTCGACTCAAACTACCGAGGACGCTCAGAGTCCATCCCACCTTTCATGTCTCCTGCCTCAAGCCTGTCTTCCTCAGTCCTCTGTTGCCTCCTCCGCCTCCTCCTCCTCCTCCTCGGATGATCGGAGGTGGTCCTGCCTACACGGTGCGTCGCATCATGGATGCCAGACGGCGGGGCCGGGGTTTCCAGTATCTCGTGGACTGGGAGGGGTATGGTCCTGAAGAGAGGAGTTGGATTCCGCGGCGACAGGTCCTAGATGCTGACCTCATCAGTGATTTCTACCGCCTCCATCCTGGCGCTCCGGGAGGTCCGCCCGGTGGCGTTCGCGGAGGGGGGGTACTGTAACGATCCCGGCAGTCTGAGTCGGGTCCTGTCTGGTGACTAGTTTTTTCCTGTTCGTGATCTCCAGTTTCCCGAGGGTTCGGGAACGCTCCGGGGAGCTCTCTTGTTTTCCGCACCTGCATCCCATCAGCAATCTGCACACCTGGTCCTGATCATCACCCTTCTTAGGCTCTGGCCAAACATCCAGTTCCTGCCGGATCGTTAGCCATGAACAGTAGGTTTATCAGAAGTATCAGTCCTAGAGTTTCTAGCGTTAGTTTTGTTGTTTTGTACCTTGTTGGTTTATTGTTTACTTACCTCCGTTTTTGTTCCATCTGCAGTCACCCGTCCGGACCCTTCACCCTACCTCTGCCTGATGGTCGGCGGCTGCCGAGCCATCACTGGACCAACAACTGCACCCTCAACAACTCATCCACGCCGCCCGCTCTGTTCCCTGGATTATTCTGCACCTTTTTGAATCTGAAATAAACCCTCACCTTCGTTCAACTCTCCTTGTCCTGGTCTGCTTCTGGGTTCTGTCTGAGGGAACCGTGACATAAGCATCAAATACATTGCAAGTTTGCCCTTTTTTGGCCATTAGGATACACATTACAATACGACTCAACTCTGACTGACCGCAGCATCTATCAGTAGTCTAAACTGTGGTACAAATTGGGGAATTTTTCACACCTAGCCGAGCTATTAGACTATCCTTTGTTAATTAATGGAGGTGTGAATGTACATTTAATACTCCACTCCACTCCGGATCCAGAGCAGTCCGCTCCACCGGTGCCTAGTCCAGCTCCGGTCAGCGGTTCCACTCCGGAGCCAGAGCAGTCCGCTCCACTGGTGCCTAGTCCAGCTCCGGTCAGCGGCTCCACTCCGGAGCCAGAGTAGTCCGCTCCACTGGTGCCCAGTCCAGCTCCGGTCAGTGGGTCCACTCCAGACCCAGAAGTCAGCCCCTATCCAGGGTCGGGGCCTCCCACACCAGGGTCCAGACAGGGCTTGGTGCATCACGGGAGGAAGGAGAGGGGAAGCATCGCGCCGAGATCAAGACCAGACCAGGGGCGTAATGTGGAGGCAGCGAGGGAGAGGTCGTCACGCCCGGAGCCGGATCCGCCTCCGAGGCTGAATGCCCACCCGGACCCTCCCCTAATGAGTCAGGTTGGTGCAGCTGGAGTACGCACCTTTGGGGGGGGTACTGTCACGCCCTGACCTGGAGAGACTGTTATTCTCTAGGTAGTTTGGTCAGGGTGTGAAACTCTATGTATTGTAATTCTATGTTTAGGTTCTAGTTAGTCTACGTCTATGTTTGGCCGGGTATGATTCCCAATCAGAGGCAGCTGTCGCTCATTGTCTCTGATTGGGGATCATACTTAGGTAGCCCATTGCCTACTGTGTATTGTGGGATCTTGTTCCTGTTAGACTGGTATGTGTATAGCCCTTTGGACTTCACGTTACGTTGTTTCTTGTTTTGTTGAATGTATACAGTGGGGAAAAAAAGTATTTAGTCAGCCACCAATTGTGCAAGTTCTCCCACTTAAAAAGATGAGCGAGGCCTGTAATTTTCATCATAGGTACACGTCAACTATGACAGACAAATTGAGGAGAAAGAATCCAGAAAATCACATTGTAGGATTTTTAATGAATTTATTTGCAAATTATGGTGGAAAATAAGTATTCATAAATTCATAAAAAATCCTACAATGTGATTTTCTGGATTTTTTTCTCTCATTTTGTCTATCATAGTTGACGTGTACCTATGATGAAAATTACAGGCCTCTCTCATCTTTTTAAGTGGGAGAACTTGCACAATTGGTGGCTGACTAAATACTTTTTTCCCCCACTGTATTTAGTTAATAAACATGTACGCTTTTCACGCTGCACCTTTGTCCGACCCCTCTCTCAACGTTCGTGACACATGCGTTTTTCTGGATTTTTTTGTTGTTATTCTGTCTCTCACTGTTCAAATAAACCTACCATTAAAATTATAGACTGATCATGTCTTTGTCAGTGGGCAAACGTACAAAATCAGCAGGGGATCAAATACTTTTTCCCCTCAATGTAGGTAGTACAAGCTCAACTTGCATATTCTTAATTGCAACAGAAGTAACTGTACTCAATCGTATGTAAAAATAGCACATGAAGAAGGTAATTGTAGATGACGTATCACCTTAACTTTAGAAACCCCTAACTTTGGATCACGCATCCATCTATCTTCCCAACCCATCACATTTAAATATCAATGAGATGGGTACAACTCTGCAGCAGTAAATACAGCTTAGTGATTGGTGCACCGATTTGTCACCTCATGCATAAAGCATGAGTCTTTCCTCTTGTGTTGCATCTTTAAGTTCCTCGTCATATATGGTCCAAGGAGAGATTTATCATTTCGCCTCCTGTCAGAATAGGAATATATTAGAATTGGAGCCTCCATGGAGGATCAGCTTCACGATAAATGGCATATTTATATTGTCCAGGGAAAGACGAAGGCGGCTGATAATTTTCTCTCTTGATGTCTGACCCATTGCTGAATCCTGGTTGGGGCGAGTGATAGATGTTTACAAAATCCATCAGGGGGAAATGTAGTGATTGTCTATGAGTAATGTGCAAAATACTATGGAGACGAGTGGATTTTTTGTTTAGGTACTGTTGTCTACTCCCGACAGGTGGCGAAGCTTACAGTGACTCGACAAAAACTCAAAGAGAGGAGCCAGAGGGTTACTTCTGTCCATGGTTCAGGGGACCCATGGGTACACATTTTTGTTCTTGCCCAGAACGAACACCTCATTCAACTAATTTGATTTTCATCAAGTCTTTGTTAAGCAGTTAGTTATGACAAAAAACACACCAACTACCATGATTTCTCTGTTAATATGGAGTAATTAAAAATAATCTGTCTTTTGTTTACTAGTGGTGCACGGCTAAGCTGAAAATGTTGACTCAATAGTAAGCTTTGTGATAAAAGCACCACATTTCACAAAGATGTAGATATATTTACCCTGAAAATATGAAGATATGGAGCCACTGCAGATTTGGCCCCTAAATACGTATTTAGCACCAACGCCCATATCGCCTATATTGGTGGCCATGTTAGGTACTACCGGAAATGTCAGATTAGCTCAATTGTCAATTTCTCAGCCTCTGTCGATCACAGAAACACAACACTTTGAATGAGTAGCATACACATGTTCTTAAAAAGTGGCTATGGAAGAAGTTGATCAAAATATATGTTAAAAACATGAAA
Organism: Coregonus clupeaformis; assembly: GCF_020615455.1. Taxonomy (NCBI): domain Eukaryota; kingdom Metazoa; phylum Chordata; class Actinopteri; order Salmoniformes; family Salmonidae; genus Coregonus; species Coregonus clupeaformis. The sequence continues at coordinate 96,241 of NW_025534984.1, forward strand.
ACATATAGTAACCTGACTATAAATGTATGTTTTATTTTTTTAAATATATGCTTATTTTGGGGAATTTAAACCATTTCCTTCTGTTACAAAAGGTTAAAAAAAAGAAAAAGTGGTACTGCTTGACAGACTGTTTCTTAGGGGTAAAGAATGACCCCTGTTGGCGCCTTTAAGCTAAAAAATATGTTGTCGCTTTTAGGGTTAACTTTAAGTTCAATCAATTAAATATCGCTGACATTTCTTCTGAAGAAGGTGCCACCATTTTGTTATTGATGCTAGACTGAGCGGAAACACCTAAGCGGTTTTTAACCTTTACTATGTGCTAGATAAATCTATTTTATTAGACTTTCTGTCACAACAGTGGCAGTACACATCATTGACCCCTGCGTTCTTGGCAGCAGGTCAGTTGCCCTTTAAAAGGGCCTTTAAATCTGACTTTAAGTGCGGATCTTAAAGAGACCAATATGGTAGAGGATACCTTTTCCAATTGTTGTTCATCATATCAAAATGGTGGACTGTTTTGTTGCCTCCTTCAAACTTGGTTTTATTTTTGACATTCAGAACTTTCTGTACACATTTTTTATTTAAAGCAGGGTATCTTTTTAAAATCAGGCATAAGGGTTCCATGCATAGGATGCAACATGGTAACCTTGTTCATCCATTTCCTCCATTCTCAATCTGCTATGCCCAAGGCTGTGGCATAAAACTTTGGATTACATTTCCTTCAAACCTTTGGACAGAATAACCCCACAAAATAAATACAAAACAACTTAAGAGTAGTCTCATGGGCTCTGTGTATAGTTGACTTACTATTTGGTATTCATTTTCTATGGTGTGGCATTTTCTTATCCAAACAGCGGTGCTGCAATTATGAATGGGAAATCACATTGCGGTGACAATAATGGCACACTTGTTAATTTCCAGGATTTTCCTTGGAGATTATTTACAATGGCAGGGCATAATAAATTACCAGTGGCATAAATCACATCAGAGCGTAATGAATGTGAGTCACACCCCAAGCCTGATAATGCTGAGGTTTATGGCTAGGGCTATTACAGTACAAGCTGGATTGTTTTAGCTCTTAGCTCGATCCCAAATTGACAGGCGTGATACAAGGGTTTGTGCGTGTGTGTTTGTGTGTGTGTGTGTGTGTGTGTGGTGGTAGGGGTGTAGGGTGTGTGTGTGTGTGTGTGTGTGTGCTTATGTGAGTCCACGCATGTATTTGTGTCTGTGTGTCTGTGTGTGTGTGTGTGTGTGTATCCATTAGAGGTGCATTTGTTTCCATTTCTAAGAACTGCATTTAATCCTCTGTGGTGTTGCTGTGATAGCTAAAATAAGGTTGGGTTCAGAATAGCTTTCCTTTTTTCTGCTGATGTGGAACAGGTCTTTGCTGGCTTACCTCCTACAACATTAATTAATAGTCTAGTCTATGATTGATGACCTCAGCTTTAGCTACCTCGCTCCCATTCATCACCAGCATCTTTTTCCCCTGTGACATGAACGGAGTCGGAGTGGCGTTATGTGCCACAGCTTTGTGAGGTAGTCACAAAAACGCTTGTTGATGCTCTTGTTTATTTAATCGAGTCGGGCTTGTTGGTAAACACACTGTTTTTGTCCTACAGAGGCAATGTATATATCGCCGCCAATGAATCATGTGCTGTCATATTGTTTCTGGTATGAATGATGTAGAATGAATGTATCTGCTGCAGTACAATTGTTTTGGCTCACAGAAGATTGCAGGGATACATTTATCACATTATACACACATATAAGTTGTCGGTGATGAGATTTGATCACGCAACCTTTGGGTTGGTAGACGTTTGAGTCATACGTCTACCCATCCACCCTGACCAACCACCCTTTCGTTTTTGCCTTAAGTAACCTTCTGACGTATGTAACCATACTGAATGTAACATATCATACTCGTTTGAGTGTCCCGGATATACTATGTTACGTCTAGGCCATGAGACCAGGCTGTGTATAGAGATCCAATAGGGTGGTAGGTAGCCCAGCCACCTGTAGTTGAAAGGTGGCCAGTTTGATTCCCGGCATAAACTCCAGGGCTCCGCATGAGATAAAGGTTTTGATCATATTTATTTAAGAACAAATAAACACAGTGTTACAATTATGAATTCCAAAAAAACAACTTAATCCAGTCTGTTGTTTAGTATTCCATCAGGCAATCTGGACTTCTTTGTAGCCAAAATACTGCATGTGAGAGTCTACAGTCCAATGTTAATTGCTAATACATGTTCTCCTTTGCTCATCTCTTCTGTTTTATATACTGACTTTGAAGTTTAGACTGGTGAAACAAAGTTGGCGAAAACTCCTCCTGACTGTCCAATTGAAGTCAATGAGGATTTAAAACATTCATTGTTTACCCCCGATTCCACTCCCTCAGATCTGTGCACTTAGGAAAAGCTAAAAACGGAGATGCAAAGAGATGCGGCTATTCAAGAGTATTGGGGTGTAGCTGCTCTAGTTCAATGACAACAAATTTGACCTCTATAGCTAAATGAATTAGGCCTTTTAATTATAGAGTTTGGATTACACTGATAATGATTATCTGTTAGCGCTGCCAATGTGATATAGATTGAGTTAGCCCCAGAGACACAAGGCGAGAATGCATCTGTCTGATGCCTGTGTAGACGTGGAGCGGGCTAGCTGCCACCTCGGTAGCGACGGAGGGAACTGAAAAACACATACATCTGATACAATTAACATGCAAAGATGTACAGTTGAAGTCGGAAGTTTACATACACTTAGGTTGGAGTCATTAAAACTCATTTTTCAACCACAAATTCTAGTTTTGGCAAGTCGGTTAGAACATCTACTTTGTGCATGAGTAATTTTTCCAACAATTGTTTACAAACAGATTATTTCACTTATAATTCACTGTATCACAATTCCAGTGGGTCAGAAGTTTACATACAATAAATTAACTGTGCCTTTAAACAGCTTGGAAAATTCCAGAAAATGATATCATGGCTTTAGAAGCTTCTGATAGGCTAATTGACATCATTTGAGTCAATTGGAGGTGTACCTGTGGATGTATTTCAAGGCCTACCTTCAAACTAAACTCGGTGCCTCTTTGCTTGACATCATGGGAAAATCAAAAAGAAATCAGCCAAGATCTCAGAAAAAAATGGTAGACCTCCACAAGTCTGGTTCATCCTTGGGAGCAATTTCCAAATTCCTGAAGGTACCACGTTCATCTGTACAAACAATAGTACGCAAGTGTAAACACCATGGGACCACACAACCGTCATGCCGCTCAGGAAGGAGACGTGTTCTGTCTCTTAGAGATTAACATACTTTGGTGCGAAAAGTGCAAATCAATCCCAGAACAACAGCAAAGGACCTTGTGAAGATGCTGGAGGAAACAGGTACAAAAGTATCTATATCCACAGTAAAACGAGTCCTATTTCAACATAACCTGAAAGGCCGCTCAGCAAGGAAGAAGCCACTGCTCCAAAACCGCCATAAAAAAGCTAGACTAACGTTTGCAACTGCACATGGGGACAAAGATCATACTTTTTGGAGAAATGTCCTCTGGTCTGATGAAATTAAAATAGAACTGTTTGGCCATAACGACCATCGTTATTTTTAGAGGAAAAAGTCAACTTACAAGTCGAAGAACACCATCCCAAACGTGAAGCACGGGGGTGGCAGCATCATGCTGTGAGGGTGCTTTGCTGCAGGAGGGACTGGTGCACTTCACAAAATAGATGGCATCATGAGGATGGAAAATGATGTGGATATATTGAAGCAACATCTCAAGACATCAGTCAGGAAGTTAAAGCTTGGTCACAAATGGGTCTTCCAAATGAACAATGACCCCAAGCATACTTCCAAAGTTGTGGCAAAATGGCTTAAGGACAACAAAGTCAAGGTATTGGAGTGGCCATCACAAAGCCCTGACCTCAATCCTATAGAAAATGTGTGGGCAGAACTGAAAAAGTGTTTGCGGGCAAGGAGGCCTACAAACCTGACTCAGTTACACCAGCTCTGTCAGGAGGAACGGGCCAACATTCACCCAACTTATTGTGGGAAGCTTGTGGAAGGCTACCCAAAATGTTTGACCCAAGTTAAACAATTTAAAGGCAATGCTACAGAATACTAATTGAGTGTATGTAAACTTCTGACCCACTGGGAATGCGATTAAATAAATAAAAGCTGAAATAAATAATTATCTGCACTATTATTCTGACATTTCACATTCTTAAAATAGAGTGGTGATCCTAACTGACCTAAGACAGGGAATTTTTACTAGTATAAAATGTCAGGTATTGTGAAAAACTGACTTTAAATGTATTTGGCTAAGGTGTGTGTAAACTTCCGACTTCAACTATATGTCACTGCAGACAATATTGTCTTGGCTTCTGTGGATGTCGGTTGTTGATGTGAATCAACTGTGTGATAAAAATAGAAGAAATTGAATGAAATGAAGATGTTGGTAGGGTTTGGAATTAGTAAAAAATTTTAACTAAACTCCAAGACATGAAAGCTGACTTCATTGCGTGGTTCATGTCTTTTTTCAGTGACAACAAAACAATAAACCTAATTCAACTTGAAACTAGAATATTGCAGCGAACAGGAGGGCAGGCAAGTGAACTATAGGGTTTACCCACCTGGGTTTACCCACTTGGTGGGAATTGTAAAGTGGCTCATATAGTGAGAATAGCTAAAATATGTTGACAGATATTATTTATTATTTACAAAAAATAATAACGCTTACAAATAATTTATGGTATGATTTTAAATCATCTTTGAGAAAGCTGTTCTTTTGGGGAATTGACAGAAGCATTTTATTTTTGAGCTGTGCAAACCAAGACCTGTTGACTTTTGTCTCTTTCAGTCTGAGTTTTGACTGCTTGTGCAGAATATTCATCTGACATTCCTTCTTTGGGTGTCAAAACAATATCCATAACTGTTTTCTAACTTTGCTCTCTGGCAGCTCATCCAACACACATTGTAATAGTGCTAAAAGACAGAATGTATTTTATTGTTTGTATTTTACCCCCCTTTTTCAATCTGGTCTCTTCGCTTCAACTCCCCAACTGGCTCGGGAGAGGCGAAGGTGGAGTCATGCGTCCTTCGAAACATGACCCGCCTAACCGCGCTCCTTAACCAGGAAGGAAGCCACACCAATGTGTCGGAGGAAACACCGTTCAACTGGCGACCGGGGTCAGCCTGCAGGTAATTAAAGCCCCACCAGCCAAACCCTCCCCTAACGACGCTGGGCCATCCTATAGGACTCCCAGCCACTGCCGATTGTGGCACAGCCCTGGAATGAACCCGGGTCTGTAGTAAAGCCTCTAGCACTGCGATGCAGTGCCTTAGACCGCTGCGCCACACAGGAGGCCAGACAGAATATAATTTATCTTTGAGATGTGACCTGGCTTGGCATTGCTCTATTTTGTAGGTAAACAATTCTTCACTCAGGTGTTGCAAAACAAGAGAAGAGAAATCCTTGCAAGAACATCACTTTGTTTATCGCAGCAACAGTCTGTTTCTATTGGTGAAATTACACAAATTGATCTTGTATATTGGACCAAATTGACTTCACTCTATTTGGGGGTGTATGCTCAAAGTAACACTTATGAATTCGGTGCCGTTTAAGATGAGGGAGGATGATTTTTATTTTTTTATGAGCATGGCCTTATTTCTATTAAAGCATATTGGATGACTGTCTTTCATATTCCATTCACACAGCTCAACGTAACATCGATAGGTTTAGGCTACTACATGATACTAGAATTTTCCCTGTACCTATCATGAGGTTGCTACAACCTAGCCTATGAATGAAAGTTTACAATGTAGGTGCACAGGTCGAGAGAATTTTGAGTAATGAAGGTGACAGACAGTGACACATTCAATACCAACTTGCACACTCTTGCCTGCATCTAGCTGATCTAGGGTGTAATCATTAGTCCAACAGATGCAAACCAGAGTTTCTATTGGACAAATACAGGTATGTTTATCCTTGTTTCATTCCTCATTTTTAACAGAATCGGCGGAATGAATACACCCCTGATCACAAGCAAACAGTTCACTTTCAAAGCAGCCACGTAAAAACAGCACAATCACTTTGCTCATTGTATATATCATTCCTTCTCGCAACTATCTACATGCTCTCCTCCGCTCACCTTTTCCCTTCACTTGTCGACTCCAGTGTACAACACATCAGCTATCTGTGACCAGGCGAAAAAACCTTTCCAAGCCAAACCTTCAAATAATGACCAATAACCACTACACACAGCCTACATCATTGTCACGTCAGTCAACATAGCTACTAGAACTAACGCGTTAGTAAACACCCGCTACAATCATGCAGAGTTCCAGTGTTGGATAGCCATAGCCAGCCAGCTAACATAGCATCCCCGTTTGAGCCAGGTGTTTGAGTAGGTTAAACTAGCTAGCTGCATTTGCTAGCTAAGTGACAGTGAAAGTAAAAAAAAAAATACAACCAAATATAGCTCTCTCTCTCTCTCTCTTTCTCTTCTCTCTCTCTCTCTCTCTCTTGCTTCACCTTAATTTGTTCAAAACGGTTAAACTATTGTCTTTCTCTCTCTTTGAGTCAACTACTCACCACATTTTATGCACTGCCGTGCTAGCTAGCTGTAGCTAATGCTTTCAGTACTAGATTCATTCAGTAGGATGGAGACAGGCGCAGGAGGTGTGAATCAAAGAATAGGGTTTATTAGCCAATACAGCAGTCTGCAGCAATGCGTAAACCAAATACAGTGCGACTTAAATGCGTACTGGGAAAACAAAACACATGGGTGAATATCCCGGCGATAAAAGAAACATAATGCTCAACACGAGCTAGCGACACCTCCACATGGAACAATAACACACAAAGACATGGGGGAGCTGAGGGAATAATTATACAGAGACTGATGAGGGGATATGTACCAGGTGTGTGTGAAAAACAAGACAAAACAAATGGAATGATGAAAAGAGGAGCGGCAGTGGCTACAAGGTCGGTGACAACGAACGCCGAAGCCTGCCGAACAAGGAGATGAGGCAGCTTCGGAGGGAGTCGTGACAGATTGGGTGGACAACATGTCAGCTCATGTGGCAAGAGCTCTGATAGGTTGGAGGATGTCCTCTGGAAGTTGTCATAATTACTGTGTAAGTCTAGGGAAGGTGGTGAGAACCATGAGCCTCCTAGGTTTTGTATTGAAGTCAATGTATCCAGAGGAGGACAGACGCTAGCTGTCCTCCTGCTACACCATGGTGCTACCCTACAAAGTGCTGCTGAGGCTACAGTAGACCATTGCAAAACAGTGTGTTTTAATCAATGATTTAGTGACGTGAATATATTTAGTATAGTTTTATATAAATATAACACATTTATTCACTATTTAGATTTTTATGAAATTCACTGAGGAGGATGGTCCTCCCCTTCCTCCTCTGAGGAGCCGCCACTGGATGAGGCATATTAATTGATAGTAATTACCTATTTGAAAGCACTGTAGAAAACTGTTTCGGGCAATTTGGTCTACTGCTACGCAAATTAGGTTTTCCTTTTAATGAATGAGGATGCTAAAAGGACTGCAGATTACCTGGCCAACCCTCTTTGTACATCCCACTGCCAAATGTGTCACGATTCTCTAAAGCAGAACCCAGAAGCAGACCTGGACAAGGTGAGTTGAATGAAGGTGAGTATTTATTTAAAGACTTAAATGTGGAAGCAGAAGAATCCAGGTGATGGAGCTGGCAGTGGAGGTGAGTTGGTGGGAGTGAATGGGCAGATCCAATGATGTCTCTGAAGCCACAGACGACCAGGCAGCGGTGGAGTGAATGTTCCGGGAGAGTAACTGTAGACAGAGTAAACGAAGGTGAGTTCACAGCAACCAAAAAGTACAAAACAGCAAAACTAACTCTTAGTAATCTGAGGTTTATACGCAGGCACAACATACTGTTCATGGCTAACGATCCGGCAGGGAATGGATGTCAGGTCAGAACTTATGAAGTGGAGAGGTGATGATCAGAACCAGGTGTGCAGATAGCTGATGAGATGCAGGTGCGGGTAATGGAGAGATCTCCCGCCTTGCTTCGTCGCCCGACAACCAGACAGTTCAGGAAACTCAGGAAAAAACAACTCCAGGACAAAAACAGGCAACTCAGACAGAAACCGACTCAGGAAGCGGGATTCATGACAAAATAAGTAAGTAAGGTGCCTGACGCTAGCTATAACAATTCCTTTATAGTGTAAGAAAATGTGTTCGTTTCTAAAGGCCTTGGCTAGCTAGCTACAACAATTCCCTTCTTACACTCAGAACACGTGTACCATTCTAAACGAGACTACCAAAAGCATGAGTGGAAGGTGGCTAACGCTATCTATAACAATTCCCTTATAAAGTCTTCAAAAATGTGTACCATTCAGCGTTTCTAAATGAAACACTGAGTAGGAGTAATTAGCGACAATTCCTTCCTTCTTATAAAATGTGTAGCATTTGAAAGGAGGAAACATAAAATGTCCCAGTCATGGTCGGTTTCCATGTTCAAAGGGAAACTCCATGCAGCTAAACGATCACGAGGTAGTGAGTCTTTAATGGTGGTACAACGGTGGATGATATAACCTAGCTTAGCCTGCGCATTCATTCGACATGTACATGGAATTATGTGGGATTTTACCCAGTTCAAAAGACTTCCCACCAAATTGAGTTTGATGTGCAATGTGATAGGCTACATCTGAACCTCAGCCAATTAGGCTCCCTCGTTCTCATCTCTGACCTTCCATGTTCTGTGCCA